>NC_060901.1:6338512-6396012 GCF_014805685.1 Silurus meridionalis | reverse complement strand
TAATAACTTTTACTTCACTGAACATAGACAAATTCTGAAACCCTCAGAACTGGCTAAAAAGTAAAAAAGTATTTCCACCCCTTGTGTGCCATTACAAATTTTTAGTCTTGACGTGGTCTTTACACACGAGCAATATGATCAGATGAAAAAACTGGAAGAATAAAGGGCTCAAGGCAAACCATTGAGACAATTTACTGACATTCTGAATGTTATTTATGTACATTAACAGAATCAAAAACATGTAAAAGAGTTAAATATGAATATACACATTGCACAGTGTATAGTGCAAATAGCAGTACAACACTGATATGACAATCATGTCATAAAGGGTCACAATAATTGGCCATCAAAAAACAAAAGTAAAACTTTTTTTTTTTATAAAAAACTAAACAAAATTCAACATATTAGTAAAAGATTCTCCTCAACCCATTCCCTTTAAAAGCCAGAACTCTTATAACTCTTATCATATTACAAATGATAAATTAGTGTAAAAGGAGACATGGAAAACCAGAATTTTATTTAAAAACATATTCCAATGAATGAACAACAGGTAAGATTGCATCTGTATTCCAGACTGAAGTGGCAAAAAAAAAATGCTTGGAAAAGATGAACATTACAACAATGTAAAAAAAAAAAAAAAAAGAGAAAGCAATGCACTCCAGACGTCAGCATTCCTGCAGTGAGGTCAATAAGAGTAAGGTATTTTACCGTCTAGATGCCAACAGCAGTACTTACTGCGTATGTCTTTATACACGATACAGACAAAAGTTTGTGGACACCTGACCATGTCATTCCATATTTAGACCTTTTGCTGTTTTAACAACCTCCACTTACCGCAGGTGTGTTAAGAAAGTCAGCTACTGATGTAGGTGGGGTGAGGAGGCCTGGGGTGCAGTCAGAGTATAGCAGGTCACTTAAGATCTTCCACTCCAACCCATGTAAACCAGATATATTAATGGAGCTGGCTTTGTGCACAGGTGCATTGTCATGTTGGAACAGGTTTGGGTCTCAGAGTTCAAACGAAGGAAAAAAACTTCACGCTCCCGCATCCAAAGACGTCCTGTACAACTGTGTGCCTCCAGCTTTGTGGGGGAAGAACCACATATGGCTGGAAAAGTCCTAAGGTGTCCTAATACTGTACTTTGTTCCCCACATTATGTATCTTCACAATATAATCATGTGTAAAATTAGTTTTGTGTGGAAAATAAAAAATACAATTGTAACGAGGTGGAATTAAAATCAAGATCAGACAAAATCTCTCCAAAAAAAACAAAAACTATATATAAAGGCAAACTCTAAAGCTCTCTAAGGCTCTGAGGTGATTTTTTTTTTAAAGTATGAAACAAACGTTAATGTTGAAAACTATTATCCTCTGACATTCCTGTAAATCAACGGTTATTACGGTTAATGAAAATTTGATTAGAAAAAGAAAACTGCTGAATACCTGGAAATGAAAGCTGCTTTTGACAAGATCATGGCATTTGGACACACACACACACACACACACACACACACACACACACACACACACACACACACACACACACACACACACAGACAAACACACTAAATAAAGTGAATTGTGCAAACAGTTTAACAGTGTGTGTGTGCGGGTCTTTAAAACAAAGCCAGAAGCATGCCGACGTTGATAGGCAGGTTGAGTTGCTCCTCTGTGTAATGCATCGACTTGACTGCCTCAGGTGGGGAGAGAAGGAAAGCTACAGGACCTACACGCTGTTCCACACATGATGCACAGAGAACACCGCCTTCCTCTGCAGTGTCCATCTAAAAAACACACACACGGATTATCACAACTGTATGTGTAACAATGAAACCCGGTACACTGCGTTGGGAACGTGCGAGACGTACGTATGTGACGGGAAGTTTGTGCATGCCGAGTGGCGTCTCCGCAGTGATGAGGTTGGGACACTCTCTGGTGCTGCATCGGCGATGCTGATCCTTATCTAAAAGCGTACTGCTTAGTTCAAACCTGAGAAAGTATTCCTACCGACAGACACAAGCAAAAATACATATATTTTAATAAAAAAATACACACTATGCTTTCATTTTGTGTGGTTATTTATATATTTATATGAAGTGTCTGCTTGGCAACAGTCAAAAGTCAAAGTTTTAGATGTCAAAGGCTTCTGAACGTTCTCTGTAACAACTCGCATATTTTCAGTCTTAGTAGCTTGAAGAGAAAACGTGAATGATGTTTATAGCAGCTGTTCAGATCACCTGTAATGCAAGTGATAACATTGCACAGCGTTAAATAGAACTATAAACAGAGGAGTGTTTTTTATTAACTAAATAGATCAATAGTTTCGAAAACCTTTTGAAAATTCAGCACTTAACATGCATTGTATAAATAACTGAGGAAACTTCTATAAGGGTGGCGTGATTGATGGAGCGGACATTCACATGCATTTCCTCCGACGATTATTAAATCCAAATGACAAAAATAACATTTTGCATTTCATGTGCTACATTAGATCCCCTGTATATGGTGACAATCGAGCTCTTCGCTGTCGTTCTGGGTGAGCTCAAGGACAAAACGCTCACCCCTGCTAGTGTGAGGATGTTGCGGAGACTCTTGGTGATGTACAGCGTTCTCTTGGCTCGTGTCACGGCCACGTACAGCAGGTTCCACTCATCCGCTAAAGCTTTTCTTATACCTATAGAAGAGAGTTGGTTTACTACAAATATCTGTTTATGATCTCTTTATCAAATGCACGATGTTGGAAACAGATATAGACTCCTATACACATTTTGGAGGCAGCTATATATTCCTATAGATGTGTTAGAGACAGATATAAACTTATATAGACATGTTGGAGGCAGATATAGGCTCATATAGACACAACAAAGGCCGCTATAGACTCTTATAGGTGTGTTAGAGCCAGCTACAGACTCATATAGACATGTTGGATTCAGCTATAGACTCATAGATGTGCTGTAGGCAGCTATAGACATGTTAGAGTCAGCTATAGACTCATATAGACGTGCTGGAGCCAGCTATAGACTCCTATAGATGTGTTAGAGTCAGCTATAGACTCCTATAGACATGTTGGATTCAGCTATAGACTTATATGGGCATGTTGGAGGCAGCTATAGACTCCTATACTGTTTCTTCTGATGTCCTGCATTATTCCTTTTATACCACAGCAATAAGTTTCTGCTTATTTCCCTCTCTTGGATTGAATAAGACATTACATATGCCATAAGACTATATAACCAATCAGGCTTGATAATTAATAGGGCTGAGGTAATAGACTAATTTGACATGCAATTTAGTCTAACACGCACACATACATGCACACACACTATGAACCTGGGCTGATGTTCATCCTCTGCAGGTTGTGTCTGGAGCAGGGCACTTTAATGAAGTCATCCATCACCACCACTGTATCAAACTCCAGCCCCTTGGATTTATGCACTGTGCCCAGGATAAAATCTACAAAACCAAGACGAGATAAACACACGTGCCAGATCGACGCTTTTCATGATAACCGAACGCGTGTCTGACCTGCGCAGTCCGGCTTGCTCTGAGCACAGCTGTAGATCCGATCCACCAGCAGTGGAATGCGATTGATGAATTTCTCCACCATGGACAGTTTAGCCTCCAGCTCACGGTCTTCCGTGTGTATAGCGTACCTCTTCAGGCCTGCGTAACCGCCCAGCTTCTCCCTACAGAAGCTCCGGATAAACGGGTCCATAATCCTCAGGTTTTCTGTAGATCAAGAGCAACATCTAGATGCAATACATACTCACAGATCTGAAATACCAAGCATACCTTCATCCCACAACATCTTGTATTCTTTTCTGTTATTCTATCCGGTTCTAGTTCTCTCTGATGACGTGTTAAGCCATTGAAGACTGTTCAAATAATGTACAGCTGTTTTACAGCAAGTGATGTACACTATATTGCCAAAAGTATTGGGTCACCTGGTTATTAATATGATGTGATTTTTGAGCATTGCATTCCACATTTAGTCCCAATTTGCTCTTATAATCTCCTCCACTCTTCTGGGAAGATGTTCCACTAGATTTTGGAGTGTGCTCATAGATTTTTGTGTTTATCAGCCACAAGGTTTTTTACAAAAGGCAAGTACTGATGTAGGTGAGGAGACCTGGGGTGCAGTCAGCGTTCCAATTCATCACAAAGGTGTTCAGTAGGGATGAGGTCAGAGCTCTATAGAAGGCCACTAAAGAGCTTCCTCTCCAAAGCATGTAAACCAGAACTTCAAGGAGCTCACTTTGTGCACATTGGCATCGCCATGCTGGAACAGGTTTGGGTTTCCAAGTTCAAGCGAATGCTAAATTTTATTATAAAATGTCCTGTACAAATGAGGTCCTCCAGCTTTTGTGGTAACAGTTTAGAAAAGAACCACATATAGCAGGAACGGTCAGGTGACCCAATACTTTTGGCAATATAGTGTATATCAAAGAAAAATCAGCTAATCGAAAAGTGTCATATCATAATACAAAACAAATGATATGTTGTAATAAAACCCTTTCCTATCTTCAGTTGTGCATCTCCTCTTTTCAAAGGACTAAAACGTTCAATAATCGACCTCAGCATAAATAATGGAAACAACACATTGATGTGTCATGTTTACATTACACTGTCATGAGTTTGTTTCCCCCCACAGTAATTTTAGGAGCATCACGTATTCCTGACCTAATATCATTTATTTATTTTGCAAACCTACTGTACATGAGCTAGAACTTACCGTTCCTACGTTTTACCTCCGGCTGCATTAGTATCCAGATATCCAGGATTTGCTTCAACCCAAAATTTTCAACACCCTAAAAAGGACATAGGAGAATAAAAAAATAATAATAATAATAAAATAACACTTTATCTAATGGTTCATTCAGAAATCTGGAAAGAATACAGGTTGATGAACTCACGCCGACGATGTGGATCTTGCAGTTAGGGTTGACGTCTGTGAGCCGCACCACTTCACAAAACACGGTTAAGTTACAGCGACACAATATGGCAACCTTTCCACCGACCTGTGTCTGAGCCAGTCTTACGGTGTCCAGTGTCTCCTTGTCCTCTCCCCGTACAGTGCCTGAAGAAACACTGTGAAATTAAAGCACTTGGATCTCAGTGGTAGACAGAAAATGTAATTCGTTACTGTACTTAAGTAGTTTTTTTAACGTATCTGTAGTTTACTGAAGTATTTCCATTTGGGGAGACTTTTACTTTAAATTCACTACAATTCAAAGTCAAATATCTTCCCTTTTACTTGACTACATTTTGTGAAATCAGTCGTTGCTTTTTATTTATGAGGATGAAAACTGGTCAATCACCAATCCGGCAGCGATCCACCAATCAGGGTCGAGCACGCGCTTGGTTTTAAACTTGTATTGATTGGTGCTTGGTGGTTTCTACTGATCACCAACATATAGTTCAGCATCAATTCAACAGCAAGCAGAGCATTTAGAGAGGAATAAATGAGGGAAAAATTCCCAGATTGCATATTTCACCTGCTGCATCTCTACTTTTACTCAACTACATAATTTGTGTACTTCATCCACCACTGTTGGATATTAATGTAGACGTTTTGTTGAACCTACCATCCTGGTGTCCACCGACCAAAATCTTTTTCACCTTTTTGCAGACGTGTAGGACTGTTGCGCTGACGTAGGCGATCTCAGAGCCGAATCTAAAGCTCTACAGGAAAGAAAACAAATGGCATGATCTCATCATTATTCCTGCAACAAGAGAATTTATGCGCAATGCCGAAGCTCAGAGTGAGTGATAATTTCTGTGTACCTGCGTTAGGTAGTAAAGATGTGTGTGCGGAACAGCATGTAACGCATTAACGGCTCCTCTAAAGGTGTATATCTGCTGATGGGGATCTCCAACCAGAATTTTTCCACAGGCCTGGGAAAGCATGATGTCCATGATGACTAAAGTACAGCAGAGAACATAGAGATAATGGTGAAGACTCGAGCAAACACACTGCAGCTTTCTAAATACACAAAGCATAAAAAGCAGACGGCACCTGGAGTGCAATCCTGAGCTTCGTCTATAAAAATCGCATCGTAGATTTCAAGTTCAGGCTTCTGCAGTTGCCATAGTTTGAGGTAACCTGTATAAAAAAAAAAAGGTAGATCATAACATCAAAACATCAAATGTTAACCCTGGCACACTAAAGCATTTATTCTTCAATATTAAGTGAGGAATGTATTAAATCTACCATCATGGGTTATGTAGTGCGCCGTTTGTTTCGTGGGTTTCATCTCAGTCATTTTCTTCCAGATGTTTTGTGCATCATTTGCAAACATCTGGCAAGAGACACAAACAATTAAGATGTCAAAAGTTGCATGTTATGGAAAAATTCATGGTTATAGAGTGTATAGGGTGAGAACATCTCAAAAACTTCAACGATGCTGAATTGTTGAACATGAAAAAAACCAATATAGACTGTGCCCCGATTTCAGGATTGAACCTTGAGCTGTGAGGCATTAACGCTCCCCAATGCCACTCATGTCCAAGAATTCAGAAGGATATACATCTAAGTCTCTAAGAATGAATAATTTGGATGTCCACACATGTATTACTACCTTCCTTTTGGATTCGGATGGGCACTCTTCACGCCCGTTGGTATTCTTATAGCGGTCTGGGACGTGTTGTGGCCCAATGCTCTCATCTGTGGACGAGCAGAAGTTGCTGATGGTTTGCGTTACCACTTTGGCGTTGACGAAGCCGCCTTGGCCCTTGGGAAGCACCCAGGCCACCGTGAAAGGCTTCAGGTTATTGCAAAGCTTACCCAGACTTCTGTACCTGGAGAAATAATTTTTTTTGCAAACTTTGAACAACCGCTCTCTAAACTTTATATGAGCGTGTATTTCCACTCAAAACACTGACCTGTGTCCAATAGCTTTATAGGCCATCGAGTGGATGGTCCTGCACTCCACGTTAGAAGGAAAACTGCGCTTGGCCTGCACGATCACTGACTTGTTGAAGGAAATGTACAGGAAGCGCAGATGTGGTCTTTGTTGAGCGTACTTCACCAGAGTCGTTGTCTTTCCAGTACCTGAGACATCCAACTACATCAGCAAGCAGAACTAGCTTTTTGATGTTTATGTATCCATGAGATAATCACACACACACACAAAAAAAACCTTCCAACATTATAAACACAATAATCATGTCAGAATGACCGGTATTCACACGACCTGTGTGGAGTAACTGGTAATTACGGGTACAAATATAGTTTCAATTCAACGTCTCTTACCAGCAAAAGCCATGATTTTGACAACGTGGTCTCTCTGGATGTCGTGATTGAGGATCTGATGTTGTTCGTGAGTGACGTGTATCTGCTTTTCTCTGCACACAGAGACAGCGAGGTGTAACGAAGTTAAAGGCACATATAAAATGTTAATAAAAATATAGCAGACTCTCAAACGGGCCTTTACCTGCCTTCACCATCACTCTGAGGTGGGGGTGCGTTCTCCATTAGATGCAACACATAAAAGATATTGTAGTGCCATCTGAGTGAGGGACAAGACACAATGAAAACTATCCTTAAATACACACCAAAACGAGTCTAGAAAGCTTTCACCCCAAACTAAAAGCAGAAAAGTATTTATCACACCACCATGTCTTTGACTATTTTACTTGGCCTTATCTGTTTTTACCTGTTAGTGATGGTAATGTTAGTGTCCCTCATGGCGAGCAGGAGTGCAGCCACTGCCCATAGGAACTCCGAGATCCAGTCTGGAGTCAGTAAACAGCCAGAGGTTTGTAAACAAGCCACCAGGTCCTGAACATCCTTCACCCTATCTGCAAGGATCAGCATCAGGGTCATGACAGACCAAGGGTTTGGGTCCTACAACACATGATGATGGTTCATTTACAGTCATAATATCTAACAGTTTATATAATATATGGACTAAAGTATTGGGACACCTGACCTTTCATGTCATATGTGGTTCTTCTCCAAACTGTTACCACAAAGCTGGAGGCACAGAATTGTGCAGGATCTCTTTGGATGATGTTTAATAAAATTTTGCGTTCCCTTGAACTTAAAAACCCAAATCAGTTCCAGCATGTGCACAAATTGAGCTCCATGAAGATATGCTTTACATGGTTTGAAAAGGAAGATCTTGAATGGGCTACTATAGAGCTCTGATCTCAACCCTACTGAACACCTTTGGGATGAATTAGAACGCTGACTGCACCCCAGGCCTGTTCACCTCAACATCCTTGTGGCTGATGAACACAAATTTTCACAAGCACACTCCACAATCTACTTAAACATCTCAGAAGATTGGAGGAAATTATATTGAGCAAATTGAGACTGAACGTGTAAAGTAATGCTTTAAAATCACATACTATACTCATGACCAGGTGTCCGCAAACCTTTGCAGATAGCGTATCATAGCAGTGCTCAATTCTTGAATGCGATTGTTCAAAAATGTTTGACTAAAGTTGTTTAAAACTTGACACTAGTCCAAGTCTCTAATTCTAATACACTAACGAAACTATATGAGCATAAGTATTGGGACACCGGACACGTTTTTTTTTCTCAAACTGATACTAAAAATGTTCCCTTCACTTGAAATAGGAGACCCAAACCTGTCCCAACATAACAATGCCCCTTTAGTGGCCTGCTATAGAGCTCTAACCTCAACCCTACTGAACACCTTTGGGATGAATGTGAATGCTGACTGCACCCAAGGCCTCCTCACCTCACCTACATCAGTACCTGACTTTATTAACACTCTTGTAGGTGAGTGAGCACAAATCTCCACTTGCACACTACAAAATCTAGTGGATTTCCTAGTCCTCCCAGAGGAGTGGAAGGAATTAACAGCAAATGGTCATACCGATCTAATGGTCAGGTGTCCACAACCTTTTATCCATATAGTATCTTATACACAGATTTTTTTTTAAAAGTATGACGTGCTTTAATAAATATAAAATTGCAAAGAATTTGCTGTGGTTTAAGAGAAACATTAAAAATTTATAATAAATCAAATGTAAAAAATCAACAAGATGAAGAGATTAATGCTGAATTTTGAGAAATGCATAGAATTAATATTTTTCTGCAATACTATTTTACTCTCAATGTGCTCTCCAAGAAGAAGAAAAAAAAAACCTCTGCTACATACCCCATTAATTGTCTCCATGTCTGGCAGCCGGTGCTTGATGCAGGCCTCTGCCTGGGCGTAGAGCCGATGGCCTTTCAGACACCGTATAACATCTGCCATATTCACCCGTCTGCTGTGCTTAAACTGCGACATGTACCTGCAACAACAGCAGGCTGGTAAATATATATATTTATATAGGCTGCATATTATATATGCAGGGTGTTAGTAAAGTCAGGAACTGATGTAGGTGAGGTGAGGAGGCCAGGGTGCAGTCAGCGTTCACATTCATCACAAAGGTTTTTAGTAGGGATGAGATCAGAGCTCTATAGCAGGCCACTCAAGATCTTCCTCTCCAAAACATGTAAACCAGATCTTCAAGGAGCTCACTTTGTGCACAGGGGCATCGCCATGCTGGAACAGTTTCGGGTTTCCAAGTTCAAGCGAATGCAAAATGTTATTATCAAATTTACAATTGAGTGCCTCCAGCTTTTGTGGTAACAGTTTAGAAAAGAACCACATATAGCAGGAAAGGTCAGGTGACCCAGTACTTTTGGCAATATAGTGTAGAGCTCATAGTAGGCTACTCAAGATCTTCCACTCCAACCCATGTTATCCAGATCTGGTTTTGTGCACAAGGGCATTGTCAGGATGGAACAGGTTTGAGTCTTGTAGTTCAAGTGAAAGGAAAATGTCATGCTCCCACATCCAGACATATAGTGTTCCATATAGTGTATTCACTATCAGCACAATATCAGTATATGAGTCTGGAGAGGAATGAACTGAATAATAATCATTCGGTATAATGCCCAGAAAATAAGGATTAACACACTGTTTAAACAGTTAAATAAAATATTCAGTGTCACATATAAACAAAGAGCAGTCTTAAAGAAAGTGGATTCCAGTGGATTAGAAAAGCACCACAGCGTTTCTTTGGAAGGCCTCTTATGCACTTAACTGCCACACTTCACTTTTAAGAACTTGTTGAAAGACTAAGCAAGAAACAAAGAAACTGAGTGTGGACTGCGTGATTATGATCGAGCAGAAAAAAGGGGAAAGGTTAGGAGAAGGTCTTAGGAGAAGGTATGAGGAGAAGGTAAACTTGAATTCCTATATGCTAGTATGATAGAGGGGAGGCAACATGATTGACAGACATTCTTAGATGTTAAATGCACAAGCAGGTACTAAAGCCAAAGAGGACGTCTTACATAATCATTTTTTAAGTACATTTTTATTAAGCTCATTATTAAGCCTGTATTGATGACATTTTTTTACACTGGTCAGGCATAACTTTTCGACCACCTGCGTAATACGGGTCACCTTTCACTCGTAAAACAGTCCTGAACCAATGAGCATTAACAGCATCAGCTTCTTTAGCAATCTGATCTACAGGAGCTCATCTGTTAGATCAGACCACATGGACTAGCCTTCACTCCCCACGTGCATCAATGAGCCTCGGCCGCCCATCACCCTGACAAGAGCTGCAGTTTTGGAGATGCTCTGACCCACTCGTCTAGACGTCACAATTTGTCAAAGTCATGCAAATACTTACGTTTGCTCATTTTTCCTGCTTCTAACACGTCAACTTTGAGGACAAAATGTTCACATGCTGCCGAATAAATCCCACCCACTAAAAGGTACCATGATGAAGAGATAATCAGTGTAATTCACTTCACCGCTCATAATGTTATAATGTCATAATATTATGCCTGATCTGTGTATTTATTTATTTATTTATTTTAATGGAGAGCAAAAAGGTATGTGGAAAATCTGACAAAATCACGCACCATAAAGTGGTCTCCTGCTCCTACACAGAAGATAAATAACCTACCTGGTTATTTAGCGAACACATGATTAACCCTGTGATGGTCCAAATGATTTTTTTCTCTCACTCCTGCTTTTCAAGGCAGCTGAACTCTCAGGAGAACCGTTAGAGAAGTTAGAGAGAACTTACCTCACCATGTTTAGCACACAAAGCTCATTCGTCTTAACGATGCCGTTGCCTTCAAGGAGAGCATTCAGCTCCATCAATGCCATCTCCTCCTGCTTCTCGTATCTGTAGTAAAACTTCTTCCAGGGTAGAAACTAGAGCAGAAAAACCCTTAATTTAATTCTTCACCAAAAAAGTAGAACATTTAGGAGAATAGATAAAGGAAAGACACCTGGGGATCCATCACAATGTCTCTCCAGTGGCGACACACCAGACTGACATGGCGGTAAAGATCATCCGCCGGGAGCCGAGCAAAAATAATGCTTAGGAGCTCTTCGGGCAAGTCCTGAATGTGTCCCTGGGGCTCCAACAACGCCCGGTTGATTCCCAGCAAGCCGTAATGAGCGTCAGGGAGACTTTGTACATCATACTCATCGTCGTCTTCAACTTCCTCCTTTTTAACACTTCCGACTAGAAAACTGGAGACAGGTGGAGGAGATGCCCAACTGCTGCATCCCGCTCTTGTCCACTCCTGCTCGTTGTCCTTAGTCTTTACCGAACTCGAGCCCATCTCAAACTCCTCATCGTCCTCAAACATCTGTTCAGTAATTCCTTCCATGAAATCCATCGCCACTTCCACCTTTTCCTCCTCTTTCATGATCATCGGAAAGTCCGGGGCAGGCGCCGTCCTCACTGCTTTGCCTTTTTGCGGGCTGCTGCTGAGGACTCCAGTGGATGCAAAAAATCCTGTAATTGATGCCTGCTTTCGGCTATTGGACACTTTAAAATAAACAAATAAATAAATAAATAAAGTACATGTACGTTCCTAATTAAAGATAAGATCAATACGAAGATCATATTTATACACATTCAGACAGATCACATCCAGTGAATTAAATATAAAACACACTTCTAAATGGGGGGGGGGTTTACTAGGTGTTTTTACAATCACCACAATATACTGGGTCACTTTAATCTGTACTTCTGACAATTACCTTGTCGTCTTCTTTTATTTGGGCTCCTGGGCAGAAGTCCTTTGTTGGGGTTGTTATTGTGGAGGCTGACGGTAAAAGGCTGTGTAACTGCCTGGCTGCCGCTGGTCAATCCACTGCACTCTGCTGCACTCAGGTGCCTTCGCTTGGCCTTTCCTACATCAGCACAGAAACATCATCATCATCATCATCAGAGTGAGACGGCGGGGGGTTAAACACCTGCAGCAGTGGTGCAGTTCAACAGGAGTGTTTTATTCCCCATACTCCTCCCCGAGCCCTGCACATGGACCACAGATACTATTAATGCTTTTTAACCGTTTAGGGTTACATTCTTCTAATTATGGTACAGTACAGTATGCTAGAGACCCACTAGCAATGTGACTGAAGCATGACATTAACACACATGTCCCACTACTGCCTGTTTACTCTCAATGTTTACTGTTAGTTACTACTAGCACCACCATAAACAATTAAAAAAACTAATAAAACCTTTTGAGGATGTCTCCATAGCCGAAGAAATCTCGAGTAAATATAACTTATGAATATTATCCGTAAAACGCTGTCATTTTATGTCCCTCTGTTGCTTTTTGTTGATTTTTTTCTCATTTACATTCAAAACCTAGCTAGCAAAACAACTCTCCACCGACCGGAAGAGTGCAAACTTCCGGGATCGATCATTTCCGCTTTATAATAAAAGCCTTTATTTTGCCCACACTATTACATACAACGATTAAATTCTGTTTGGATTCATGCAAGTTTTATTTTGACGCAAAACATTTAACATTTGAATTAAATTCCATGTGTGTATTGTTTTAAGGCATCTTCGTGACTCTGGACAGCTGAAAATGAAAGCACTATATGGCACGAGTTAGGGGAGGTTTAGGCGAAAAGTCCATTGGATTGTCGTGCTACTCGTCTAGGGATGTGCGATACCACTTATTTTCTTTTCGATCCGATACAAAGCAATTTTAAGAGCAGAGGCGTTTTTGATACCTATATTTTTAAAAGCTGCCAATAAATGACAACTGACTGGCCGTGTCTTATATTGCAATTCTTCAAAATAAAAAAATAATCATTCTTTTAAGAACATTATGATTAACAGGGTGTTGACATGTTTGAACGATGAACAGAGACACGGCAGATGTCCTGTTGTTCCTGTTCATGTGAACAAAATAACAAAATAAATCCCAGGGAGAATTAATATTTTTTAATGTGAGATTCAATCCATTCGATAGAACACCAGCACCAAAAGTATGGATATTTTAAGATCGCTCCAGATGTTCCTATCCTTAACTTCCTCTTATCATTTTCCGTATCATAATGTCACGATATTTCCTTTTCCAGAGTTCTGGGTATAATGGCTATACATATATGACACTATTACTTATTGTGCATTTTGTTTGTCTTTTAAGAGCCACTATCCAAATTTGTGTGTGTTTGTGTGTATAACACACACATACCCTATATTGCCTGTGCAATAAGTACAGTTGCTAATAAATATACCACAGTCAAATGTTAGTGGTATTATAATAAAGTGGAAGCATTTGGGAACGACAGCAACTCAGCCGCCGAAGTGTTTGGCCACGTAAAATCACAGATCGGATGCCGAGACACAGTGAACAGAGGTCACCGACTTTCTACAGAGTCAATAGCTACAGACATCCAAACTTCATGTGGACTTTAGATTAGCTGAAGAGCAGTGCGTTGAGAGCTTCATAGAATGGACTTTCATGGTCGAGCAGCTGCATCCAAGCCTTACATCACCAAGTGCAATGCAAAGCATCGGATGCAGTGGTGTAAAGCACACCACCACTGGACTCTGGAGCAGTGAAGATGTGTTCTCTGAAATGACAAATCACGATTCACTGTCTGGTAATCTGATGGACAAGTCTTGGTTTTGGCAGTTGCCAGGAGAGCGGTACTCCTCTGACTGCATTGTGTAAAGTGTAAAGTTTGGTGGAGGGGGATCATGGTGTGGGGCTGTTTTTCAGAAGATGGGCTCGGCCCCTTAGTTCCATTGAAAGGAACTCTTAATGCTCCAGCATACCAAGACATTTTGGACAATTTCATGCTCCCACCTTTGTGGGAACAGGTCAGGGACGTCCTGATAAAATACCTTTGGGATGAATTAGAGTGAAGACTACGATCCAGGCCTTCTCGTCTAGCATCAGTGTCTGACCTCACCAATGCGCCTCTGGAAGAATAGTCACATTTCCCATTAACACAATCCTTAAACCTTGTGGAAAGCCTTCCCAGAAGAGTTATAGCTGTTATAGCTGCAAAGGGTGGACCAACATCATATTAAACCGTATGGATTAGGAATTGAATGTTACTCAAGTTCATTTGCATATGAAGGCAGACAAGCAAATATTTTTAGCAATATAGTGTATGTATGTATGTATGTATGTATGTATGTATGTATGGATGGATGAATGGATGTTTTTTGATTCCTGTTACTGGATAGTTACACCACACAACCCTGTTGTTGGTTATTTTCCTATGACATAATTTCTGTTTATTTACATAGCCAATTGTTTTGTTTTGGAAATGAATGAACAGAGTAATCATTGGCATAAGCATCCAAAACAGGATTAACTTACTCAGAAAAGTACAATCTCTGATAATGCTGCTTAAATAAAGAGGCCTATCGAATTAGCCAAATGTTCTCGATTGTACCATGGCTAATGAATCAGACAAAGCCATTTACAGGTCATGAGCAGCAAAGGTAAAAAAAATAATACATCTAAATAACAATAATGAAGCCTTTTGTTTAACAATAGGTCTTCTGCATTTCTTTAAATGTACAAAGTGTAGTGGTTAATAGTTACTACATTGACTACAGGAGTATGTGTGTATTTCCATTGATGATGTTCATAATTCACTTCCTACAGCAGCAGTACAGTAATAAATTGCCAACACATGATGCTAAACATTAGCAAATGGTAGCAAATGGTTGTGTGCTTTCCTTTTCTTACACAAGAACACAACTGAGTTTTTTCACTGTTCTTATTTTTGTTAATACTTACAACACAAACATAAATCATAGAGTGAACAACATTTTTGCGGCTTAATGAGGTAGGGTCAAAAAAGAAAATGGGCCGAATTACTACCGGGAAGAGCTTTTTACAACTGCAATGAACAGAAAAGCATCTTAGCAAGAACAAAGCATTAAACCTTAAGGCGTATGGGTTACAAGAGCACAAGACCACATCATGATCCACTGCTATCAGCCAAGAACTGAAATCTAAGACAATCATCGCTGCACCCTCACAGTTTTACCTAAAATGGACAGTTGAAGATCAGGGCATTTATTTTTCCAGTTTTCATTTATCCAGTTCGATTGATTGCTCAGGATAGTGTCAGATTCCTGTTCTTGTGGTATTTTGCTGTTGTAGCTGAACCACCTCAAGGGTTAAAAAGTCCTATGCATTCCGAGAGACTTCTTGTTAGTACAGACTCGACTGATCAATCTCAGTAATTATTTAAATTCACCATGGAGACCCTCTCCTAACAGGATGTTTTTTGTTTTATGCACCATTCTGTATGAACACTAGAGAGTGCTGTGTGTAAAAAGACCAGGAGATTAACTGTTTCTGTAATGCTCAAACCAGCCCAGCTAAAGCTAACAACCATGCTACAGTTAAAGTCAAAGGTTGGCCATGGTTGGCTCATTAGATATCTGCATAAGCATATCTACAGGGCTTTCTAATAAAGTGTACACAAAATCTGACCTTAAGAGTAAATCTTGTTTTGTCTTTGTTGCTCATTTTAACAACAGAAGCAGTTTTGAAGGTGAAACATTGAGAATTTTATTTCTTGGCTTTTTTTTATTCATGAGCAGGGATTTAGTTACTTTTTCATGTGGTGTGTGTGAATGGAATCTTCCATCTAATCCTCAACCTGTTTTACCCATTCACAATTTTACCCCAGAAAAGGCCACTCGTGTATTAATAACATCCTACATTGTCAGTTTTTTCCATTCGCTAAACTGGAAGGTGATTGTGTGAAGGTGTGTCCATGTGAAGCTGCACGTATGCATCCCCAATTCTCCACTCAGTCATTGTAAGTCTGTCGAATGTGTGTGTAGAGGGGTGTGTGTGTGATCAGTGCTCAGCTGAGTCAGCAGCTCACACAGTGTTCTCATATGTCTGTAGTATTAATTTAGCATTAAAGAAGTGTGTCTCATCATGTCTCATCATCTTTTTTACCACTTCATTTTAAGCAGTGTTTCACAGATGGATGTATGTTTAAGACCAGGAGCTTCAAATTACTGCAAAGAGCAGATGATGGTTACAATAAAGTCCACGTGCCCGCTGCCACAAATGATTATGGTTATTATCTATGATAATAACTATAATGTTTGTTATGTCAAGATCACATGAAACGTAAGTCGTGATCGCAAGAAAACAAGAAAGAAATAAAAAAAATCATACCGCATGGCCTCTTATTATTTCCGTAGATTCTCTTGGCAGAATTGACAAACCATTCTTGCTGAAACATCTCCACACCTTTATAGCCTTGCTCTTGCTTGTCTGTTATCAGAAAGCAGAGTTTGTGGATCCTTTGGAATTTCTCCTGAAGACTGAACATATCAAAAATGATCATTTTTTCCCTTCCTATGTAAAAAATTACAACACATTTTTAAATCAGCTCATAATTAAAATTAAAGCGTATAAAGCATCTGTTATAATTCTAATTAAACTTTACTGCACATTTATGGTATTTTGGCAAATGTTCTTCTAGCGCACAATCATCTCATTACAACTGAGCATCGGAGGGGTAAAGGGGGCTTTCTGGAATTTGCTCAGTTTTGAACTCTGGGATTTGTGCTTTGGGATTTTGAGCCTTCTCCTGAGAAGTCCAAGATCTTAACCACTGAGCCACCTCTTCACTAATGTGCAAGAAAACATTTATTAAAATTGGCTGCCGCGTGGTTAATAAAAAAACTCCTGACTAATCAGAGTGAAGAGTTCAAAAGCTTTTTGGCGTAAGATTAAACATAGGTGTAGAAGGTTTCATCATACAGTCTTATTCCAACAAAAATCTCTGAGCTGACAGAAAATGACTTCTGGACAGGGGTGCTACTGCACATTTGCTGAAGGGTATGCAAGATCATGGTTGGTGCTCCCCTCCCCCTCCTGAAAAATAGGGGTAAATACAAGAACAAATATGCTACATGCTATGGCGCTCCCCCACCACGTGTGGCGCCCCCTATGCACCACATATACCCCATACCCCATTTTTGCACCTTTGCTTCTAAAAAAATGGTTTATAAATGCAGATATACATTAATGTTAATATAGCTTTGTGCTTTATCTATCTCTTTTGCCTTAAGTTTAAGTTCAAGTTTATTTCTATAGCGCTTTTCACAATGGACATTGTCTTAAAGCAGCTTCACAGAACTTAAGAATTAAAATGAATGATGTGTACTTATCCCTAATGAGCAGGCCAGGGGCATTTAAGTGAAATGTTATCATTTCTGTGATGCTTTACAGTTACATTTGCACCCATTACAGCTATTCTGAAATTGCTCCTCATGCTTCACGCTTGTAGAACAATTGTTACCTTTGCAATCTGATACAATCGTGTCATAAACCACATTAAACAGTCCCTGAAGCATAAATATACAAAAAAGAAAGCCTCTTTGTGTAACCACTATGACAATCAAGAACATCTGAGGCGAAAAACGAAACTCTGACACCAGTCACACGGACCCTCGTACATACAGAGTCGTACATATAGGGTGAATTGTTCAGTAAGGCTTCTAGTATTCACTTCCCACCAGTCACTTCCCGTCTCACAGGAATGTGTAACTGAATCTCTCTGATCCAAACTGATTAGGATTCATTCTTGAGTGTGCAGGGTCACAATGAAGATATGTTTGGATGCATGAGTGCATTGGATACGCCGATCATATGTCATTATGCCTGCTTTTAGAGGTGTTCATGTCTCTAATAATAGGACATAAATAGACAAAGAGCAGACATGTGACTTGTGGGTGATTCCATGATAAGGCACAATTTTTAGCCTTTATAAGTCGCATGAATCTAAAAAATCTTATTCTCATCAGGTAAACAATTGGGCTCTTAGATCTGTAGAAAAAAGTTTTACACTTAATTTGGTTAATTATTATTCATTCATTCTCATATTCAATTCATGGAAATGTAATGCCATTTCATTTCTGTAGTGCTTTTGGATAATAGACAGAAATATACGGATATACACTATATGGGCAGTATTGAGACACCTGACATTTGTGTGGTATAATACAATTTTGCCTTCACTTGAACTCCATAAAGATATGGTTTACATGGTCTGGAGAGGAAGATCTTGAGTGGCCTGCTATAGCGTTCTGAAATCAACCCTACTGAACAGCTTTGGGATGAATGACCCTTCGTGACCTGGACATGACCGCTTTTAACTCCGCCCTTCTTGCAGGTGCTACAGAAGTTTGTTTACTAAAACTGCCAGACACAGGAACAGTTTCCTTCCCCAGGCAATCACCCTCATTAAAAACTCACCATAATTATATACATTATCATTATCATCCGTACACACACTTTATGCACATTACTGATCTGTCATATACTCCGTATTCCTATTTAATACTCATACTGTCTACATTGTCTCACATTGTCTGTACTGTCTCATATAGTCTGTTGTGTCTTGTCTTTTCTGTTTTGTCTTGTATAGTCCAAGCAAAATGTACAGTGTTATTTATGTCTGTCCTTTTGAAAGTCACTAACAGCTGGCACCAAATTCGATGTGTGTATCAACACACTTGGCCAATAAACCATATTCTGATTCTGATTCTGATTGCAACCTCCTTACCCTACATCAGTACTTGACTTTACTTACACTCTTGTGGCTGAAGAACACAAATGTCCAAAATAGACCCCAAAATCTAGTGAAACAGCTTCCCAGAAGAGTGGAGGGAATTATAAGGGCAAATTGGGACTAAATGTGGAATACAGTATGCTCAAAAAGCACATACTGTACTTATTAACAGGTGTATATACACTATATTGCCTAGGTGTCCGCAAACTAGGCAATATAAAAGAAACGGGAATTACACAAAGATGCTGTTTGTTGACTACAGTTCAGCATTTAACACCATAATTCCCTCCACACTCACCTCTAAGTTAGAGGTCCTGGGACTCAGCCTGCCACTGTGTCAATGGATCTCTAACTTCCTGACGGACAGACCACAAGCTGTACGGGTGGGAAAACACACCTCATCCACCCTCACCCTCAGCACTGGAGCTCCCCAGGGTTGTGTTCTGAGCCCCCTGCTGTACTCACCGTACACGTATGACTGTGTGGCCACTTCCAACTCCACCACCATCATCAAGTTTGCTGACGACACCGTTGTGGTGGGCCGGATCTCCAACAACGACGAGACGGCCTAACTACAGGAGGTTAAAAACCTGGAGAGATGGTGCCAGGAGAACAACCTTCTCCTGAACGTCAGCAAGACTAAGGAGTTGATCGTGGAGTTCAGCACAAAGCAGGAGCGGTCATACTAACCGCTAAACATCTGCGGGACTCCAGTGGAAAGAGTGGACAGTTTCCGGTACTTGGGTGTTCACATCACACAGGACCTGTCTTGGTCCTGTCACATCAACACCCTGGTGAAGAAGGCCCGGCAGCGTCTGTACCATCTGAGACGCTTAAGGGACTTTAAACTACCCTCTCAGGTGCTTAAGACTTTTTACACCTGCACCATTGAGAGCGTTCTGTTGGGTAGCATCACTTCCTGGTTTGGGAACAGCACCATGCAGGACAGACGAGCCCTCCAGAGGGTGGTGCGTTCAGCTGAACGTACCATCCACACCGAGCTCCCTGACCTGCAGGACATCTACAGCACGCGGTGCAGGACCAGAGCCAGGAAGATTGTGAAGGACCTTAGCCATCCCAACAATGGACTCTTTTCTCTGTTGCGTTCGGGGAAACGCTTCCGCTCCCTGAAAGCGAACACAGAGAGAATGAGGAGGAACTTCTTCCCGCAGGCCATTCGGAGTTTAAACCAGGAAACACCCAGGATCTAAAAACTGGCCCACTCTCTCCATCATCACCCTTTTTCCCCTGCACAAATCACACTTTTCGTGCTACGGCACATTATACACTGGACTTGCACAGCACAGTGCACTTTACATTTCATATTTGTTTCATATTTATTTCATATTTATTTTTCATATTTTTATATTCTTATTTTTATACCACACCATTCCGCACAAGGACACTTTACACCACACCTTACTGCACACGGACACTTATGGACACTTTACACCACACCAGACCGCACACTGACACTTTATGGACAATCAAAAACCATGCCTAACTTGTTTACTGCTGTTTACTGTTTACTGTTTAACTGCACACTGCCATAAACATTTTTGTGTGTGTATGTATGTATATATATATATATATATATATATATATATATATATATATATATATATATATATATATATATATATCTTTATATATCTCTATATCCTTATTTATCTGCCTTCTTTTCTTGTTATTATACTTTTCCTTTTAAATTTTGTTGTCATGCCAGACCGTCGTTAAAAGCATTTCACTGCATGTCGTACCCTGTATGTATGTGTATGTGACAAATAAAATTTGATTTGATTTGATTTGATATAGTGTATATACATAAATATACATATCTCAGATATACATTTATCTCTAATGAGCAACCCAGAGGTGACTATGACATCTTGTCACCTTCTACTCTCCGGATCTGCATTATGTTCTACTACTGGATTGAAACCTCTCGTTGCTGATGAGAATAGTTCCACGAACATTCTAAAGATATATGAAAATATATTTAGACTGTAATTAGTATAAACAGTTTGCTACAATGTTTTAGGTTACATTTGCCACAAACAGTTTTCACCATCAGTGAACAGTAGATAACCTCAACAATGATTGAACTATAATAAATGTGTATTCTGTATCACCCAGATGACGTAGGGTTCTTTTCAGAGTCTGGTTTCTCTCAAGGTGTCTTCTTCACTACTGTTGCCACTAGTTCGGTCCTTAGATACAAATTTAGGGACTAATGTATGAAAAATTATATTTGTAATTTCTTTATTATTTCTGTACAGCTGCATTGAGACAATGCCCTTTGTTAAAAGAGCTAATTGAATAACAAGAACATGATATTTTTCTTTTCATAACTTCCAAAAAAAGTTGAATGAAGAAACCTCTTGTTAAGGATGTGAGTAAATATTCTCAGGTGTCAGGATTCATTCAAGTACTTATTTTTCATTTCCTGTAATGGACAACACTTAATGACAAAATATGAAAGTAAAGCATGAAATTCAATATGGTTTTAAATCATTTTCCAAACATTTTGGTATTTATATATAAGTATTTATATAAGTCTAGGTATATTGGCTTGAGATAAAATGCAGTTTTTAAGTTTTGTTCTTGGTTATTTATTCAAAACAGGCACAAAGGTTGTGTGTAAGACAATTTATTTTATCCTACATACATTTTTATAACTGAGTAAAAAAAGAAACATCACCCCGATCATATAACCACCCATGTAGATTGAATTTCTTGCTGTGTTGGTTCGATAAAGCCGTTATTGTATAGACCTTGTTACTTCAGTGCTTACAGGAATCCTGAAACCTTTCCTTTACTGAGAAAAGAACAGAAAACTCCTTGATTAAAACTTGCTCGCTATGGGAGCTGATGGGCAGCTGGTGAACTCTTTCGATAATATGCAGAACTTGAACTTTTGTAAACTGCATCAATGAATGAATTTTCAGTCAAGGCTCATGAATTCCTGTTTTGAATGATTGTTTTCTAGCTTTTTGTGTTGCGGCTCCCACGACAATGAGTTCCACATTGGCCTGTTCAGTTCCTGCTTTGCTTTTGGTCTCCGCCTTTTCCTCATAACTGCTAAGTTTCCATGATTTGTGTTATTTTGTTCATTGTTTCGCCAATTTCTTTGTCTATTTAAACCCTTTGGCTTTTCCAAAATCCCTTTTGTGTTTGCCTTGCACCTGTTCTTGTTGTTTATAAAAAACCATTGTCATTGTAGCCTGGAATTATTTATCTCTAACCCACATGTCTATGTCCATATCCAGCACAATTTGATGTTTGGCCTGCTTTAATACTGACCTGATTTAACCAATCAGTTAATTAGACAAAAAAAATTAATTTACCCAATTTCTATATCTTCCTTTATCTTCATCCACAAGGACTGGAACTGGGGATCGTTGCCAATGGTTTAAAAGAAAGGTACTTTTTACTTGTCACATGTACATTATAACACTGTGAAATTTTTTCTATGCATATCGAAGCAACGTTAGGAAACTGGGGTCAGAACGCATGGTCAGCCATGATACAGCACCCTGGAGCACAGAGGGTTAATTGCATTGCTCAAGGGCCACAAGAGTGTCAACCTGGCAATACCACGGCTTGAACCCCCAACCTTCCGACCAGTAACCCAGAGCCTTAAACACTACTCCTAATTCATGATGATAATTTGTGATCATGTAATAATTTGCTAACATGGTACAAACCCAAAGTGGGAGGACATAAACGGCAGAAACGTACGTGAGGGGCGTTGTAAAGGAACAAGTCTAAACAAAACCAGGTTTTGCCAGACTCTCTTTGACTGCTCTATTCACTGTGTAAATATCGATGAGTACTCTGAATAAAAATTATTCAGTGGTTTAATAAATTTGACAAAAACACATTTGTAATTTAACAAAAACAGCTACAGTTGTGTTCAAAATTATTCAACCCCCACTGAAATTGATTGTTTTGGTCGGTTTGACATTGAATATGATCATTCAGTCATCCTGCTTACAATTAAATCAGTTTTATTCAACCCCCAAGTGACATTCAATCTTAGTACTTAGTACAACATCCTTTTACAGTTATAACAGCTTTTAAACGTGAAGCATAGCTTGACACAAGTGTCTTGCAGCGATCTACGGGTATCTTCGCCCATTCATCATGGGCAAAAGCCTCCAGTTCAGTCACATTCTTAGGCTTGCGCACTGCAACTGCTTTCTTTAAGTCCCACCAGAGGTTCTCAATCGGATTTAAGTCTGATGACTGCGATGGCCACTTCAAAATGTTCCAGCCTTTAATCTGCAACCATGCTCTAGTGGACTTGGAGGTATGCTTGGGATCATTGTCCTGTTGAAAGGTCCAACGTCTTCCAAGCCTCAGGTTTGTGACGGACTGCATCACATTGTCATCAATATCTCCTGGTACTGAAGAGAATTCATGGTACCTTGCACACGCTGAAGCTTCCCAGTACCTGCAGAAGCAAAACAGCCCCAAAGCATGATTGACCCCCCGCCATGCTTCACAGTAGGCAAGGTGTTCTTTTCTTCATAGGCCTTGTTCTTCCTCCTCCAAACATAGCGTTGATCCATGGGCCCAAACAGTTCTAATTTTGTTTCATCAGTCCACAGAACACTATCCCAAAACTTCTGTGGTTTGTCCACATGACTTTTGGCATACTGCAGTCGACTCTTCTTATTCTTTGGGGACAGCAAGGGGGTGCGCCTGGGAGTTCTGGCATGGAGGCCTTCATTACGCAGGGTGCGCCGTATTGTCTGAGCAGAAACTTCAGTACCCACATCTGACAAATCTTTTCTCAGTTCCTCAGCAGTCACACGGGACTTTTCTCCACTCTACGCTTCAGGTAGCGCACAGCAGTCGAAGTCAGCATCTTCTTTCTGCCACGACCAGGTAGCGTTTCAACAGTGCCCTTTGCCTTGAATTTGCGAATGATGCTTCCTATGGTGTCTCTTGGTATGTTTAACATCTTTGCAATCTTCTTATAGCCATTGCCCTTCCTGTGAAGAGTAATCACCTGTTCTCTTGTCTTCCTGGACCATTCTCTTGACCTCACCATGTTTGTAACCACACCAGTAAATGTCTAGAAGGAGCTGAGTATCACAGTCATTTTAAAGCTGCCTAATTGGTGCTTATTAGGCTTTATTGCTGCTCCCTGATATCCACAGGTGTTTTCAATACCTGATTGAAAACACTTCATTGAACCTCTGTTCTTCAGAGTGGTAGTCTTTAAGGGGTTGAATAATTATGTCAATGAAGAATTCACAAAAGAAACATTTACTACTGTATTACAAAACTAATTGATGTCATTTTAGTTGCATATGGTTCTTTAAGAAGTCCTTGTAGGATTTCATTCTGAATACAATTACAAATGTACACTAAATTCCCTAAAACCATTTACAGCATTGGGGGTTGAATAATTTTGAACACAACTGTAATTACTTGTAATTACAATTACTTATAATAAAATAAATCATTTACTAACTACTTTAAGTCCTGTACTCAATGAAAGCATGTAAGTATGAGGCTAAAACACAAAGTATAAACTTTATTTACTTCGCTGGGTTAAATGTAATTTTTCTCTAACCTACAAAATATAACTATAGTTTACTCCAACTACATTGGATGTATGTTACTTTAAATTGGTTTGCACATTAAACTGGCTTAAATTAGGGTTTATTGAATTTTGGCTTTATAATCAAAAGTTATAATATTATGAAACATTATGAAAAATCAGGTGTTTCAGTAATTTTGGATCACCCTTTTGGTGTTTCTTAATTATGTCTATGTTTTGTGTGTGTGTGTGTGTGTGTGTAAAGTTTGTTAATAGTCACTGTGGGTTTTGCCAGTTCAGACTTTATGAACCTTGGCAGGGAATAAACAGTTGTCTATTCATTGGAACAAGAGCTGAGTTTGCAGAATGCTCCTTGAAAATGGTGAGTTGTTAGCTAACTGAGGTTGTTGGCCTGCTGGTTTTATCCTTTTAGCCTGGTGAGCAGGAATAACATTCATGAAACTTTTCAGGTAGGCCTGACCCCCATCACCATACAGAGAAAGCGCTGGTTAAAGTGGTAAATGACATATTAATGACCTTGCTGACGAACAGGTTTGTGTATTTTTGCTTGTGTTGCTTGACCCGAGTGCCGCTTTTGATGATATAGACTGGAAAATGTTGTTGGAGTCAAGGGAGTGTCTCTCTCTCTCTCTCTCTCTCTCTCTCTCTCTCTCTCTCTCTCTAGCTCAGGTATAAAATGTCTTTATCATCAAATGTTGATGTTAATGGCGACATCACTATGCATACTAAAGAAAAGTTTGTAGTTCCACAAAGATCTATTTTAGACTTTAAATATTCTTCCTCTATGCAAAATTATTAATAAATGTGATATTAGCCTTCATTCTATACCAGTAGACACATAGTAAAGCTTGATGATAAATGCTAGCTTAACAAAGTTAAGGAATGTTTAAAAGTCATTAAACACTGGATGTTCCTCGTCAATTTGGACAGGATTGAAGTATGATGTTGTATCAAAAAGTTTCGAGGCTAATGGTGCTATTCTGGCAACGTGTGTTACCACGTCCGCAATTTCATCATGGACAGCAAGTTAGAACAAAGAGCAAATGTAAAATTCTACATAAAACTGGGCAAATCTGCCTCAGAGACGTTTGACATGCGTCGGTGCTGCAATGAGCCGTTCGAGGTGTTTCAAGTGGCACGCAAGCTTCAAGAGCGGAATAACGTCACCAGAAGATGACACGAAATCAGGAAGATCTTCAATGTGCTCAACCCCCAAAAATGTCGAAACCATTCGGCAACTTGTGCATGATGATTGTCGGAGAACAATCCACATGATCTCACTTCTGCACCCACCCTCCTTGCCAAATTTGGAAGATGCAGCTCAAAGGTCGCCATTTTGACACCATTGTGGAAATCCAGGAATCGCAGAAGGTGCTTGACCTACTTCGCAAAAAAAACTTCCAGGACACATTCCACAAGTGGTGGGAACGCTGGGAGCTTTGTATTGCTGTGCAAGGGGACTATTTTGAAGGTGATAGTGTGTAAACTTAGATAAATAAAGTACTTTCTTGTAAAAAGAGCTAGTCTCGAAGATTTTTGATACCACCTCGTACTTCTATCAACTTTCTGATTGTGTAGTACATCATGTGCAGCTGTAGAAGACTCCTGTATGACTATTGTCTCTCATGTAAATAATCTTACTAGATTAACCTTTGTTTTTAGAAATGTTGTTAAGTTAAGACATATAATTCTGTTACAACATTCAAAAAAGCTAGATAGCGCATATAAAGATGATTAGATGTGGTATACATAAGTTGGAGTGGAAGATCTTAAGTAGCCAGAGCTCTGGTACTCAGTGCTGATAGTAAATATACTATATGGAAAACACCTCCTGATATTTTCAGCCATATGTGGTTCTTCACCAAACTGTTACCACAAAATGGATACACACAGTTGTACTATAGGATGTCAATGGACATGGGAGCATGACATTGCAAACCTGCTCCAGGAAGGTAATGCTCCTGTGCAGAAAGTCAGCATCATGAAGATATACTTTGCATGGGTTGGAGTGGAAGATCTCCTGCTCTAGAGTTCTGTCCTTAACCCTGTTAAACACCTTTGTGATGAATGTGAGCACGGACTGCACCCCAGGCCTCCTCACCTCACCTACATCAGTACCTGGCTTTACTAACACCCTTGTGGCTGAATGAGCACAAATCTCCACTTGCACACACCAAAATATAGTGGAACATCTTCCCAAAAGAGTGGAGGTTACTATAACAGCAAATAATGGCAAAGTTATGATCACTATCATAACATTGTACATTTGTAATATATGTCTTTTGTCTTTTTTTTGTTTTTCTTAATTGTTCTTAATTTATGTCAAGACTGCTTGGATGATTCAGGAGTCAGAATTTGATTGTATTAGGTAACAGACTGTTTC
Organism: Silurus meridionalis; assembly: GCF_014805685.1. Lineage (NCBI taxonomy): Eukaryota > Metazoa > Chordata > Actinopteri > Siluriformes > Siluridae > Silurus > Silurus meridionalis. Next base: position 6,369,187 of record NC_060901.1, on the reverse strand, counting down.
CTCTACATATAACAAGAAACTCTTGACGTCTTTTGAATCTTCAGAAAATGTAAATGTGGAATGGGATGTTCACAAAGCACATACAAATCCTATTGGCAGGTGTCCACAAACTTTTGTCCAAATAGTGTATATATAAATCAAGAATTCAAATGTGTTGTGGCAAAATATCTATTATTGATGTGCCAAGAATCAACAACCTTTGATAACCTTTTTCTTATAAAAGCATGTAACCTGGTAACCTGGATTCTCTAATAGTTAGACTTATGATGAAAATCAGATAAACTAAGGATTATTTGTTACGTATGCGATGATTATAAAAGGAAGGTAGTTTACCATCACTCCATTCAGCATTACTGGGTTTTTTTCTCCTTTCAAGGAACTGATGTTGTGTTTGAAAAGACCCACAGAGTTCCTTTGTAATGTTGTTTTGTAATGACTTATACCCCACATCCGTTAACGTTAGCTATTTCCTCATTTTTGTTTATCACTTATCACTTTAACACAAGCCTAAACCTGAATCCTTGCTGTATGGGTGTTAATTCTGGGTGTTATAACAATCCTTTTTTAGTTAATTTTCCATAAACAAAACTCAGTAAAAACCAGATCTACCTCATGACAAGCCGAATAAAACAGGATTCGGATTGTTCTGCTTTTTACCTGTTTGATATGGGATTTTGCAAGGTGCTCTGAAAAAAAAAAAAAAACTACCCTGATAGTTATGGAACACTGACCATCTGTTACACTCATCATGCCCACTGAGATCATGCCTGAATGCTTAAGGCCCCCCAGACACTGAATACGATGATCCATTTATGAAATGTGGTGTGTCATAGTGCATGTCTCATGTGTGAAATACTGGATCTGGGTTTTTTTCTTATAAAGCATTTAACCTGGTAACCTGGATTTTATGTTACCGTTTAGTCAAAAGCAGACAAATTTAGACATTCTTGAATGATGCAATCACAGCTTCACATTACTCATCAGCTGATCAGAGAGACAGTGTCAGGTGACTCAGGAACTTGGCAGGGTCAGTTTACAAATGTTACGTTGTGTTTGAACAGCAATACTGTACACATTGCAGATGAAGGACGCTAACACTTTCACAATGTTTTGTAAACAGTGGATCAAATCTTTTTTATAAAATAAAGCAGAACAAATTAGCAGGTTTCTATTATAACTGTTAAGTGTTATACACCATATATTAAAAACCCCATTCCACATTTAGTCCCTATTTGCTGTTTTAATGACCTCACCTCCACTCTTCTGGGAAGAGGTTCCTCTTGATTTTGGAGTGTACTTCTGGAGACTTGTGCTCAAGTGTTTAAGTAAAGTCAGGTACTGATGTAGGTGAGGTGAGGAGGCCTGGGATACAGTCAGCTTTCCAATTTGTCCCAAAGGTTTACAATAGGGTTGAGGTCAGAGCTCTATAGTACGCTACACAAGACCTTTCCCTCCAACTCATGTAAACCATATCTTCATAAAGCTCTCTTCAACACAGAATTTGGTTGTCGTAAAATGTACCCTTTACCACATCTAAAGACATCCTATACAGTTATGCACCTCCAGTTTGATACTTTCCAGTAATATTCGTTTACTACCTGGACACAGGATTCATTTTCATTACGCATTTTGAATTATGTGTCTGAGAATTTTGTGTCTTCTGAACAATGAACAAACTTTAACCTGATGAGACAACGTTTTTGCGGCTTATTGACTCAAACTTGCTCACATTCAGTAAGCACTTTATCCTTCTCAGAGTTGCGTTGCATCTAAAGCGTATCCTAGGAACACTAGGAGTGAGGCAGGCATACATCCTAGATGAGACATCAGTTCATCACAGCGTTGAATAAATGAGATAAATGTAAGTCGCTCTGGATAAGTGCCCCCTGCCAGATACAGTAAATGTAAATACAGTTAGCACAATTAGTGGTTAAGATGTTAGACTTCTGATCATAAGGTTGCGAGTTCAAATTCACAGCACCACCAAGTTGCCATTGATGGGCCCTTAAGCATGGCCCTTAACCCTTAACCGCTCAGATGTATAAATGAGATTACTCAAAGTCGCTCTGTATAAAAGCGTCTGTCAAATTCCATAAATGTAAATGAATAAAAAAGCTACAATTCTCACCATTCACAGTTACTACTCTCATTACACAGTCAGATAAACAGAAATAAAACTCTCCAGCATTATTATATATGAGTTTTGTTATTAATTAATGTGTTATGAAAGCTACGAATGAACGACTGTTATGAAATGGCTGATTCTGATTGAATGTATGATTTTAATGGTATTTGAGGAAAACGTTGTTTCATCTCACTGTGTACTTTATCAAACTTATATGGTTGAAATGGAAATTACCAGACCACTTGGTTATTAAACAATTTAACACATGCAGAGGTTATTTTATATTACCTTATCTGACTACATAGGAATTCCCTGTCATTAGGATGTCAAACATTTGTGTTCCCCTGCACATTATCACTGCACCACTCAGGCAAATATTAGCTGTAGGTCCATAAGCAAGGCAGTACACCCCCTGTTCCTCCTCCCCCTAATGTGTATTTTTTTCCATGTTGGCAGTGGAAAGTCGTGTGATCGTGTGACTCTGCTGCTAGTCACTCATTAATCCTGCCCAAACCGGCTGAGACGTCACGTCCCTCCTGCTATATACACACATGGATGTAAGTGGTTTGCTTTCCAGCTCACTGACTTACAAACGTAAACATTTTCTATGTTTGATGGTGAACCTTTTCCTGGGTTTAAAAACAGACATCACCAGTGTGATTTTAGAATCAGACTTTCAAGTTTATTGTCCTGGACTGAAAAAAGGCATGGACTAATACAACATGATTACAACTAACACAACTAAATGACCAAGTATGGAAGACATTACACAATGGCCTGAGACAGAAAGTGACATAAGAAAGTGATTGTCCATTTGTTTATAGAAGCAAATTGCACATGGGTATAATATTTCATGACAAAGACAGCCAAAGTAACACATAACACACCTAGACACAATTAGATGCCATGGCATAAAGAGCATTATACAAAAATCCCTGAGACAGAAAGAGATATTATAATGTAGTGATTGTCCAGTTAGTAAGACGGAGAAGAGACGGATGGAGGGTAAAAAATGTATAATAAAAATAACCAGTGGTGGACAGTAATGAAGTAAATGTAATTCAATACTGCACTTAAGTAGCTTTCTTGCGTATCTGTACTTTACTGAAGTATTTCTATTAGGAGTTTTACTTTAATTTCACTACATTTCAAAGTCGAATATTTGATTACATTTTGCAAAATCAGTCCTTAGAGTCTTCATAAACTGAGTCGAAGTTTACCTTTACTGAAGTCATTATTACTGAGTGTATCTCTAGTTGAAGTAAATGGTTTGTGTACTTCGTCCACCACCGAAAATAACATTGCATGAGTACAGGGGTGTAAAATATTTCAGCACTTTGTTACTGTACTTATGTAGTTTTTAGCTACTTTCTAGCTTTACTGAGTATCAGATATATAGGAACTTTTACTCTACACTCAGCTACATTTATGATTCAATATATGTACTTTTTACTCCTATATTTTAATTGACAGTTACTAATTACATTTTGCAATCAGTCAGTCAGCTCTAAATATTTGTTTTTACTTGATCTAAAATTATTTATTGTAATTTTATTTGTCTATTGATTATACATTTTTGAAAAATTGCTTTACTGCTTTTTTTTTTAACTTTATTTTTGTATGGTTAAGAAGTTGTTGTGTTGGTTAATGCAGTGGTGAGGTGTACAATTTCATTTGTATTTTAGGAAATAAAACCTCATAAATCAGCTGGTTTTGGTTTTTCACTAACATGCGTCTTGGTTTTGAGGAATATTGTATCTTTGAGCTTACGTTTAATATGTCATATAAGTCTTTTACTTAAGTCATATTGGAATTGGTAACTTTTAACTTGTAATGGAGTAAGTTCTGCAGTAAGGTATTGATACTTTTACTCAAGCATGATTTTCAGATACTCTTTACACCTCTGAGTATGATTAGTATGATATTGCACAAATTATAGGGGAGAGAGAAAGTTTAGTGTGTAGTACAGTTTGGGGTCATGGGAGACTGTTTAGAATCCTTGTGTTTTTTATGTTGGGTAATTAGTTGTGACCAAGCATTTTGTAAGTGTTTTCTCAGCTGCATTTCTAGTATAGGTGCGTTCAAATGTCCTCTAACGAGGATACCAGTGAGTCTCTTCCTGTGGTGTCTTCAAAGGCTGGAGACAGATTTTAAAGGTTTATGTACATTCCTCAATGGAAAGCATTGTGAGCTTCTATAAAGTCGTTAATTTTGTGGTGAATTGTTGGGATTCTATGGTGTGTACGGTGGGTTTAGAAAGTCTTCAGGCTTCTTCAGTATTTGCACATTTCGTTGTGTTATAGTAGGTTATTTTTTGGCATTAATCTACACAAGATAATCTATAATGAGGAATTTTAGCTAATTTTTAAAAAGCAAAAACTGGGAAAAAAATTTATCCTAAAAATGTTGCTGGGCTTGATTGGAGTACACCTGTGGCAAATCAACTGCATTAATCAAGGCTACGTCATAGTGAATTGGAAAATGTCCAGATCAAGACCATTCCAAACTCAGTAACTGGTCAAAAAGCACCTTGGTACGAAGCACATAATGAATCCAGTTACCACCCTATCAGGGCTTCTTTGCAAAGATCTCAGAAATACTCCAGTATTTCTTTATTATTCTGCAATGCTTTAATGGAAGTTTGTAAAAGAAAGGACACTGTTAGATGAAGGACATATTATAAAATGTTTGAATGACTCTGAAAGCATGAGTAAAAATCATTCTATAGTTTGATAAGAAAAAATCTTAACATTTTATGCTGAACTCCATGTGTAATGTCTGGAAAAAACTGCTGCTATTATACTTGCCAGAGTAAAGCATGATGGTGGTAGCATCAACATATGTGGGTGCTTCTCATTTAGATACATTTATTTAAGTAATTTCCAAACCCACAATAGAGTTTAGTGCTTCTTTCATACTACGATGACTACTACTACTACTACTACTACTACTAATAATAATAATAATCATTTTAATAATGTGAAATATTGACTTTAGAATGGAATTATGTTTTCCATCATTATATAAGAATTACAAATAATTGGAAGCATAATCTCTCTGCTTTCTCTCACTCTCTATCCTAGTAGAGAATTGTTTATGATCATACATTTAAATTTTCATTTAAATTTTCATCTTTCATTTGACCACCATAAATAATAAACAGTACATTTTTTTTTAAACTTCACAAACACTAGACACTGCATTTCTGAAACACCTTTAAGCTTTTTCACTCTGTAGGAGTAGAAGGGGTGATTTGACAACATGCCCACCTTATTTAGACTTTAAGACTTGTTATTACGGTCCTATATATATAGTAACTGTTCATTAATTACATTTTATTTCAAGTGATTTTTAAGTAATTAAGTTTTATTTCCATTACAGGATATACAGGTCAACAATATCTGTCTTTATTGTGTTAAAAGTGCTTTAGTTTAAATCTTTGATAATGGAACTAGCTGAAGTAGAATTTGCTGAAGAAACAGACAAATATTATATATACATATATATATATATATATATTTATTTATTTATTTATTTATTTATTTTTATTTTTAATTTTTAATTTTTTAGGATGTCACTTGTTTGCTTATATTACATATTCTTTTGTCAATACATTTTGCCAAATATTATTAAGATTTTTAAGAAAAAATAGGACATTTTAGTTTTTCTGCTTCTGTAAGTGAAAATTTAAAAATAATTGTAATGCTGAACATTACTATTCTTAAGGGTGTCAATAATCCTCCTTTGACTTTCTAAGGAACTGTTCTGCAAGTACTAAATGAAAACGGAGACAGCGAACTTGATCATACTACAGTGAAATGCTTTATTATTTGCACAAAATGAACATCATAAAGTATAAAACACTGTAACTACACGAAGGCTTTTTCTTCAAAGACTTCCTATGCGAAAGATAAATAACTATTTCACATACAAATGCATAAATACATGACTTAAATAGCAGAACTAATAATAATAATAATAATAATAATAATAATAATAATATTCACAAAGTGTACACATACATAAGAGTGACGTTTTTCACCAAGTTCATACACACTTAACACAATGATGCACTTAACACATATCAAGTTTCATTCAGTTACATCAGGTTTAAGGTTCAAGTTAATGACATGAAAACAGATTTCTGCTATAAAGTGCTTCGTGTTATTTTTATTTATTTTTTCGCTTTAAATACTTAAAAACTGACCTCATCGCAATACAGTGAGACAAGCGTGTTTAGAGTGTGGCCGTGGCCTGAACCTAACAGAAATCAACCGATAACCTTTTTCATAGTCCTGCAAGATTCCGGGCAAAGGTCCCTAAAATACGCTAGTATGACAGGCACGTTGTTTTTCAGACGCACACGAGTGGAATGATCGACGTCAGGCGGTGACACAGCAAATATGCCTAAACCTCCACATCACTACAAGTCTTACAGCTAGTTGTCAATGTTAAATAAATATACACAACAAACACCACCAAAAAGTGAATAACAAAAACAATGGACAGAACTCTCACAGCCTGGCTTCTTCGTTAAAAAAGCTACAGATTCACCAAGTTCTCAGCATTTTTGAAAGCATGTTTAATGATCAGTGAGAACAGGAGGAAGATCGATTACAGCAAGAGTGAGCAGAGTTCATGTGCCTTTAAAACACATTCAGGATTCAAAAACGTACAGAATTATCATATAGCCCTTCCAACTTAAATATACACTTAAATATTACAGGCAGATTGGTGTTTTTTAAAAAAAGAGAGAGAGAAAGCAGCAAATTACAGTGTGATTCAAATGAAGAGAATTTAAATAAACGTCAAGTATCGTCAGGTTTTAAGTAAATCGGCGGCTTTTAGGAATGATCGCAGAATGAATTTCTCTGTAAAAATGGTTCGACGTAAGCACTTTACATTACCGAAAGAGCGGATATACGTGGTAATGAGTCGACCTGACAGGAGAGGAATAGTTCGTATACGTTGAAAGAAAAAACGTTGTCTAGACGGGTTGGATTTACTCAGCAGGTTCCTTGACTTGCACACATTTGGCTTTTGAGATTACTTTGGTTATTTTAACATGGTGCTTTTTTTAACGTGGCTTTAAACAACAGGCCATTTTCAGGTCTGGTCTGTTTATTCCTGTAAGGCACAGACAGAGTAATTGGGTGGTTTTGAGAGACAATCGTTATGTGCAATAAAAAAAGGACCTATAACAAGCGTTTCGAGCGTTTCTGGCACTTTTACTGAGTGTCATTGCAGATCTGGCACTCTCGCCTCACATTTTGCTGGAACTGTAGTCTTATAAATAGTGCAACGATAGAAATGCTCATTTTCTTCATTTTAAGATGCCTCAAACTTTTTTTGGTCCATATAGTGTATATGGCTGGCTGTGCATGGTTTTGCCTTTTTCATTCATTATATTGTGTTCAAATGAGCAATTCAATCCAAGAATGATGTCAATTTTCACTTTGAATTACATTATGACATCAGCAAAGCTCGCTAGTCTGATCGGTGTCTTCACACCGTGTTTCAATCACTTGTTAGGAAACGCTGTGGGATAAAGCCCTCGTTTGTTTATGAACATAATTCCAGCAGGGTTCTAGTAGGAACAAACCAAAGGGATTACAACTTGCTCGTTAAATAATCTGCCTTAATATTTCATTGTGTTAAAAACAAGACCACAGCAGCCGCAGTCAAGTGCCCATGATTTATGCAGAAAAATAGAATAACGGTAAGGTAGAATCATTTGTATGTTTTTCAAATAAAATATATCTGAGGTTCGAAAGAGAGCAAAAAGACGTGTGAGGTTCATTGCGTGGTGGGTCTTCAAGTTAAAGTTCTCTACTCGCTGGAATTTGTCCTAAGCTGAAACAGGGACACTCATTGCTCTTAGTATTTGAGAGAAGGAATGAAAAAAAAAATGGGCGCCACATCAATCTGACAGAAATCCCATCACGCTCTTGAATCAGGTCCATATCTGAAGTCAACAACATTCATTGAAATCCTCGTGGATAGTAAAGAGGTCACTCATTGACAAAATCCAAAAAATCCATAGTTTCACTTTTTACGCAGAAGGGATTACAATGGAAAAGTCTCTAAAAAACTTTGGACATCCAAGTCAAATTCAAGGAAAGTCCTTGTTTTTTTTTGTGAAAAGAAGCCAAAGTAAAAGGTGTTTTAGCGATGTATATCAGTAACGTCTGATTCTTTCTTCTCAAAAAAGGCACTTACATTTTCAGCAAAGCACAAGTGGAAAGAAAAAAGAAAAAAAAATTTCATTAATCTAAGACTATTTGCAAAAAAAAAAAAAGAGAGAGATCATTTGCAAGTTGTAGTGTTGCGGTTTCTGTTTGAGCCGTAGCCCTTCTGTAGATCATCCATAACTGTGTGGGCTGTGTGGGTTTATAGGAGCCGAGTCTTCGCGTCCAGTCTGGCCGACCAGCTGGTAGAGGCGATGGCTGAGTTTCTGTACCTGGCACGTTCCCAGGACGCACCCGACACGCATCAGCTGGCCTTGTTGGTGATGTTGACCTCGGGCATAGGCACTGCGCCGACCTCTGGGGGTTCTTGGGGTTGACTCGAGTCCTTGCTTCACGTTCTTTTCAGTTGGGTTAAGAGTGCTCTTTGACTCCTGAGATGTTGGAGGTGTTTGTTTATAAAGTAAGGCTCTCCATAAAGATGTTTTGTCCAAAGGGACATTGGTGGGATCATCAGAGGATGACTCAGCATCTCGGGAAACAGCGCTTCTTTCTCTCAGCTGATGTAAGAATGCTTTCAAGTCCAACCTGCAGAGCAAAGAAACAGGAAAGTTTTGAGTTTCCTGCTTGACAGTAAGTGTTATATAAGGAAATATAATTATTGCTATAGTTCCAAGAAGGAAGCAAATATTTGGAAAGTAATATTTAAATAACAGTTTCGAAAAAGTCAAAGTTCACCACATTATGTAAAGTAAGATACTGTGTGCAAATAATGATTACCTGATAGTGTCCATCATTACGCATTATAATAGCTACTAAGTACGCTATGGAGAATGAACTATCTGCTTAGGATTGCTATGGTTCGCCTGGACTGATAGTACAGTAAACACTTACATTTATACCACCATCTGCTCACATCCATTGCATAATGTGTGCACATTAGGTTTTGCTCTTGAAACACACACACAGTTTCTGCTTTCTGATCCTGACCATATTAACCACATTACCAAACATGACCAATAGGTAATTATTTATCGCATAACCATAACCAGTTGGGAAAAATGACCAAACTTGAGAAATGATGTTCATTCAAACTTAAATAAAAAGTTTGTTTCATGTTCTTAGTATTATTATTTCCAAAGCCAATAATCAACTAATCAGCATTACGCGCAAGACATGGACATCCTGAGAACCAGATCGCACAGGCTTTATATAATTACAGAGCTCATGTGGCTCTGCTTAGTTCCTCTTTCAGCTTGATCCAAAGTGTCTCTTGGCTTTAAGTCAAGAAGCTTAAAAACGAATCCCCTCATCAACCTTGTCCTTCTCTACTCCTTCACCTGAATCATCTTTAACACTCAATGAGGTTTGATGAAACCCTGAAAGTCTTCAATGAGAATACTAAGGACTGTAGGCTCTTCCATTAAAAAATGAGGAATGGTATTAGGGTTTTTTTAAACTCATAACCTGGGTTAGAATGAGTGTTTCTTGTCAAGGACTAGCACTTGCCAGCTAATTCTCTTTGGCATCCAGAATCTTGTTGTCTGCCAAAGAAGAGTATGTTGTAAATTCTGCTGATTGTTTTAATTTGATGTGAAAAAAAAAACCTTAAATAAGAAGTGCTTTGCCTACTGCCTGGTCCTTAGCCCTGTTTGTTGGAATAACTTTAACAGCAACTACAACACAGCTTCGGGCTTCTAATTAGCATTTTCCTGCTACATAAAATATTCTCGGTTGCCAGTTGCGTGACTTCAAGTTCTGGTAGATTTTAGTATAATGAACGCATTAGGCAAAGAAAATTACCACTTACAACCAGCTAGGACTTTTGCAAGTCTGTGAAACACTATACCTGCTACACGTCATGTTTCATGTACAAGATTCGAAACACTTTTTATTCTTCCTGACATCCTATCTTAGTTCATTTCTATTGAGCCACAATTGGTGGCTACATGGTTTATTGTTGCTGATAGCAAATCAGCTTACATCCAACCTGGTACTGGCTAGTTGAGCAGGAAAGCTTGTGCTTGTGGATGCAATGACTGATGAAAATAACGAACCCGAACAGGTCTAATTAAGGGTATCAAGGCAGTAATTAACGGCCTTAATCTTTAAAAGATTGACCGTTTACATCCACTAGACCAATGATCTTGAGCTTATGGAGCACCCAAGGTGATAGTGGTTATTTTTTTAACAAGGGCTAGCTATGAATAAGCATATTGAGGCTAGAGTTAAGCTAGCAAAGATCTTACTCAAGGCGACAAAACGATTTCTGGAAACAAGGAACTAAAATCTACCTATTATAAATGATCGTATAATTGCTCAATTTCTTGAATCTTGCTTGATTACTGTGTGGAAATCCACTTTTGGGTTTCAAACCAAACACTGGGGCAATTTACAGCACTTGAGCTAATATTTACTTTGTGGTCTTTTAAAGAAGATATGAACAGTTCTCAACCGGCTAATGGCCTTCTCCAGTTACACATCGACGCTTTCTGTACTTAAATATCAACTCCTCTACTACCAAATGACAGTTTTGGGGAATTTCACCTCAGAATAACTTGAATCCAACGTAAGGTTAATAAGATGTCAGAACAACCTGGCAGCAAACCACGATATAATGAAGTCAACTGAGGTTCAAGGTTGTACTTTGAAGTTTATACTTTCTTCCTAGGTATATGTGCACTCTGAGAAAACTAATGCTAAACATTACTTTTCTTTGCTTTACTTTGTGTCGGTTCCTGCAACTATTTAACCTCTAGTACATATAGATACCTAGAAAAGTTCATAAAGCATGAAGACCCCATCATCGAAAGGTCATGTTTAGCACTAATAATGAAACGCAAAGGGGTTTTTATTTTGCTTTAGAACATGATCCATTTTTGGACTTCAGCTTGTCCACCTCGCTGGAAACATCCATTAACTTGGCTAGATTTGGACACCTTTTAGAGTGGCTGAAAGAAGTAACGGAAACATGAATAATTTTTTCCTTCCTACGGCTTAAGATTCATAATTCAAGGGGCCTGCATGTGTTACCTGGTTCCCCGAGGAGTACCAAGACTTTAGAGAGCCAGCCTAATCCATCTAAATATAGCAAGTCACTTACTTCCCCCAGTACAGTATCCTTATTGTTTGAATGAAGGCAGAAATAAATTGGTGAAAGGTGAATTGTTGCAAATCGAGAGACAGGATTGTGGAACTTTAAAGGATTATAGTGCAAACTTAATGGTATAGAAGTTTTTATAATAAAGTTAGACACTCCCAATGCTTACTTAAAATCATTGTAATTTCTTTATTAGTCACGCCACCACAGCAGGGCCTTAAAATTTATCAGTCAAAAGCAAAAGATTGCATCGCCTTAGGACTCAACGGAGCTTACGCGAGACATTTACTATGTTAGGTTTCGCGAAAGTTTAGTCATTAGCGAAAGTAACAAAATAGTCAAATAGTGCGTTTTATGCTAAAGCTTTTAAAAATACGTTTTACGCTCAGGCGGTTTCTAACTTCTGTTTTATATACTGTGCACAACTTTCGGAGCCTTAAACAGATGTTTATTGTTCTGTTAATTGTTCAGTTGTTGTGTTTTACATTGTAAAATGGGGAGACATTGGGAAACGATACAAACTCTTGCATTTAGATATAGTTGAAATTAGTAATAAGACATAATTGTGCAAAATAGTGACAGATAGTGAACATACGTTGGCCAAGAATCAATTTACAAGCATCGTCATATAAATGTGAAAAAATAAGATTTAGCTTGACAATACAGATAAGCATGAATGCATGTTTATGAGCGAGAAAATGAAGACTAAAATGGAATGATAGCATTAACAAGAGTTTTTGAGCTAGATGAAGACCTGTCCTCTGGGAGAGAGCAGAGACTGCGGAATGTAAATCTTAGCCACTAATCCACAGTGGAATTCTGCCCAGCTACATGTCTGTATGCTCATCTGAGCTCTGGGCTACCGGATAAATGTCCAGACACCAGAGTAATGAGTTTAAAACCAGATTTGGACTGTATAACAGAATCTATGTTCTGTTTTCCGTCCAGTCTTTACACACTAGCAATGAACTGAGTGCGTCGATTAGCAAAGCATTCATGCTATCTAATCCTACGGAACAAACACTAAAAAAAATTACTGTGTACAATGTCCTGCCACAAGATAAACAATATCCTTGACCCCTCGTATAAAAATAGTAAATAAATATTGATTTTGGAAACCTTCTGACATTTATTTAAATACTAAATTTGAAGAAACACTCTTTTTCTGTTCACATAGCACTCATATGCAGGAGGCATATCGTGTTTGTCCACGCGTCAGTCAACAGCCGGCAACGAGGTCAGTGGCCTGAATCCTGAATCCTGAGCTTCAGACAAAGCAGACTGGCTTTTTATCATGAAAAAAAAGGCTATACATGCTGCTGTTAATGAAACGCTTCCCAGCTGGGCTTCTAAAATTTACTTTCAATTTGCTGCTTGTTTTCAGCTTCCAAATACTACACTGCCAACAAAACTGCAAGTCAGACAAGAGTTTCCAGATGGTGTCATTTTTAGACGATGTGAAAATATTTTCTCTGATTATATCGCTTGCTCATAACAGTGAACGTAACTAAATGACATAATGGGATTTTGCAGAAAACAATACAGAGATATGTATATGTTGGTTACATATGTCGTGTATAACAGTATTATATTATAACAGTATTATTACAGGATTATCAATTAAATCTTGGCTGAAATCTGAATGAGTGTAATATTACGTGTGACTGATGCATTATAGATCCTCTGTTTTAGAATGCGATTAATGAGAAACTTTCTTCATTGATCTTGATTTTTCTGTTAATTTACATTTGCATTGTGCATATTCACTTTTACTTATATATATATATATATATATATATATATATATATATATATATATATATATATATATATATATAAGTATATTATTGTCACTAGCACATGTATAGCTATAGCTATATAGCCATGTGGGTGTAGCTACCATATTTGTAGCTATACAGCAATCGTACGGCGGCCGCCTACTGGTGACTTTCATAAAAGCATCGTAGCAGGGTACACACTCTGGGATGTTAATAAAAACATCATTTGAAGACGACGGGTGCTACGCAGTGTTATGCATCAAATTAAATCAATGCAAAAAAAATTACTTTTGAGAACACCAGTTAGAGGAGAATTCTTGGAAATGCTGCCCACCTCACTTTCACCACAAGAACAGAACATTCAGTCTCTCAGTACCAGTGCTTGATGTTTGCTAAATCAAGCCACTGAAGCATATAGTTTTCAATCTGATCTGTTCTTTTTCTATCCATCACACAACACAGAACACAAGTTTTTCTGCTTCACTGTCCACCTGTTCCAGGAAAAAAACATCACTGCTTGACTCTACAGTACTGTGGTTGAATGGCATACATTTTATTTCAATATAAATATGATTGATTTTAAAAAATCTAACTTTCCAGAGGCTGTACACATGGTGCATTCTTGTGTTGTCATTGCAGCTCAGAGAAGCTGACTCTTCCCTCAAACGTGGAATAACACGGTACTTCTGATAGAAGGACCAAGAGCCAGTAATTGTATAGTGCTTCTTCTTAGTACATACTGTATAATACCCTGATTATGGCACTCAGAATGGAAAAGAAACAAATGCTGACTCATTCACAGTTCACTGCAAGAAGACGACCCGCAAACAATGTTCAAGGATCGTGTCGTTTGCTCAGGGTGGCTTCAAATTGCCCTGAAATAACAGTGAGAGGATCCAAGCACATGCCCAAAATAGCCCACAGCCAGAAGAGGGCACACTGACACTGCACTGCCAATTTCTTTCAGGAGATCACCGATTTGGTCAAAAGTCACTTCGTCATCGTTTGCACGAAATACTATACACAGTTCGGTATGAAGGTTTGTAAAAAATGTTTAAGTCTATACAAAAAAGTATTTTGTACAATTTATAATTGAAATGAAGTAGTATCTTGGAGCAGAGGAAAAACTTAAAAGGAACGGAGCCAAGGATCTGATGTGAAGAAGGAACATTGTGACGTGTCTGTTTGAGTTAAAACAGACATATCGTGAAGAATGGGTAAATAAATGCCAAACAGTTGGGGAGAGATTTAACAGACAGACTTTTAGAACAAAAAAAATATTGTACTAAGAAAGACTATTCCTTTGGTATATTTAATATTTGTATTTTACCTGCAAAAGGTATCTATCAGCTGTAATTTTCTTATAGGTAAAAGACATACTAAAAGTTACAAATGGGCACAACTGAGTGGTAAAAAGGGGGGTCCTTTGAGTACCCTTGTTGTAAGAAAGAACAATTGAAGGGTATTAGAACTAAAAGGATTTAGAGGATGTACAGGATACAAAAGAGGTTTTTGTTGAGGCTGGTAAATTATATTTTTGGATTTTTATACTCAGTTCTACCTTCTGTAGCCTGTATAATAACTTGTGCATCACTAATGAGGAAACATGAATTGTGTCAAAATTTGCCTTGGCTTCATCCAAAAATGTTGGACTTGGTAAAACAAGCAAATGCCAAAACGGCTCTGTGCACCTGAGTAAATGAGACACAAAAAAACAGTCCACACTGATGATATGACTGTGATATTATGTGATATGCCCAGGGATATTTGAGCATTTTATAATTTTTTTTCCTTTCAAATCATTTTTCGGCCTTGAACAAGTCGAGCTGACGCAAGCGATTATCAACATCCAGGCTCCTCGTCTATCTGGAACTGCTCGTGAGAAGGTATACATCTCAATCCTTTCAGCAGAGCAGCTGGGTTGTTTTATTACATGGGATAAGAAGAAGAAAAGGAAAAGGGAAGCGGGGGAGGGGATAACCCTAATAATGCATTGTAATATCTGGTTCTTTCTCAGGGGTGAATTTAAATCATTCATTTTACTCCCAAATCACATATAACACTCTCAGAAAAACTGTACCACTGTTTATTGGGTTGGTTCTCTTAGGCAGACACCTTTGGTACCTTTAGCGTAAGTTTTTTTTTCACCTAAAAAGTTGCATTTAAGGCTGAAAAAAGTTATTAGGCATATTATACCTTTGCACTACACATTTTTCCACCTGATAATGTACAGCTTTACATCTAATTATGTATATAAACATATACATTAGTGCACTATATCCATATGAAAGATACATATTTGAAGAAGATATGGTGAAAATGTGGATTTTTTAATTTTTTTTAATCTGGGCTCCTTTTTTCTTTTCTTCTTTTTTTTTTTCTTTTATTGCATATGTCACGTGTTGGACAAGGGCACTTATTAGTGTCAATGCGTCATTATGCGCACTTCTCTATAGGCAGTAAGTCAATTAAAAGTTTCTTGGCGCGTGAAGTGCGCGCGTTCCCGGCGGCACGTCTGCCTCTCTCTGTGACCTTGCTCATTCAGCCGCTATCTGTGCGCTCACACACACACACACACACACACACACACTACAACCGGGCGACTTGTATGGAAACGCTCTTCTTTTCTTGGATTTTGCCCAGCAAGTTTAGACACGTTGCGCGCGCGACCAAAAAAAACCCTCAAGAAACTAGCATAATTAAACACAGATAATGACTTATCTCTTTCCAAATGACCCAGAAAAAAGCAAACAATAATGCATTTTGTCTTGTTTTGGGAAACCTTTTTGATGAACATATTAATTGGTTGAACATTTGCCAGTCACTCAATTATAATAAAAAAAGTATTAGTATATTAAGTCTTATTGAATTGTGCGCATTTTTTGGTAAAGATGGAACTGTGCTTTTGCGTCTTTCCCCACTTTATTTCTGCACTAGATATGCATTGATTGAGGAGCCAAGCTTTTGAGAAGTAGAAGAGGCGCAAATGGAAATGATCTTACCTGTTTCTCACGGGGAGCGCGTGAAGCTGGAGGCACAGGAGGCTGATGCAATACACGCTGAGAAGTGGGAGAAATGAGCGCATCGTGGACCGAGCTGTTTCACACCCACGCTCAAGAAGCACAGCAACACCTGGACTAACTTGGAACAGGGACTGCCGAGATGTTCCTAAAATAAAGACCCGGCTTAAATGGCTCTGAGAGAGAGAGAGAGAGAGAGAGAGAGGGAGAGAGGGGGAGTGAGAGAGAGAGGGAGTGAATAAGGGAGGTGGGGTGAATGGAAGGAGATCACTTTTTCCCATCCAAAACTTTTTTCCCAAAACAGTTTATATGATTTATATCATGCATTAGAAATTATGTAGATCTTTTTGATTGCTAAAAGGTCTAAAACACACACGCGCACACACGCGCACACATACACTGTTGCATCTATATTTCTTATTTAAAATGTAATAATAATATAATGTTGTTTATAAAACAGCAAAATATGTTCAATATATTATACATTATGCATAAAACATTATATGCAATTAAGACATTATTAATAAATATAATAAAGGTATATATATATATATATATATATATATATATATATATATATATATATATATATATATATATATATATATATACACCTTTAAGTGCCTTATACAACTTTTACAATCAATATTATAATAAATGCAGGTTATAGTGATATTGAAGAATAATTGAAAACACTCACCTTTGTGTAAAGTCAGATTCTCTTAATGCTCTTCGCAAGACTATGACTGCTGTGTAGAGATTTCCCCTCTGCCCCACAGTCTGAGGGAAGCCTGAACTCTTCTGAAGTGACGCTGCAGTCGGCGTGTTTAAATAGAGAGTGGGCGTGGCTTCACACACGCGTGCCAGTTCAAAGGTGTGTCACGTTTCCATTTGGAGTGGATAGAGTGTGACATGGATAGAGTGTGGCGACTAGCACGTTCATACCAAATCATTCACTGATGGTATGTTTGTAGTCTGGGTTTAATGTGGAGAACCATGTTCAGAAAGATGTTCTGGAGCTTGTTCAGGAGTATGTCTAGAATCAGATATTTTTTCAGAAGTGTATCCAGAAGTATGTTCAGAAAGATTACCTGAAGTATGTCTAGAATTTCATTCAGAAGTATGTTCAGAAGGATATATTCAGAAGTATATTTAAGTTTTATGTTCAGAAGTAAATAAAGATGTATATCCAAAAGCATGTACAGGAGTATTTTCAGAAATGTGTCTAGGATTACATTCAGGAGTATATTCAGAAGGGTGTAATCAGTAGTATTCTGAAGTATGTTCATGAGTATGAAGTAAAAAGTATGTACAAAGGTGCTGTATATTCAGAATGATGTTTAAAAGTATAATACAGAAGTATATATTCAGAATATATATTCAGAAGTATAATACAGAAGTATATATTTGAGAATATACATTCAGAAGTATAATACAGAAGTATATATTCAGAAGTATATATTTAGAAGTATAATACAGATGTATATATTCAGAAGTATATATTCAGAAGTATAATACAGAAGTATATATTCAGAAGTATATATTCAGACGTATAATACAGAAGTATATATTCAGAAGTATATATTCAGACGTATAATACAGAAGTATATATTCAGAAGTATATATTCAGAAGTATAATACAGAAGTATATATTCAGAAGTATATATTCAGACGTATAATACAGAAGTATATATTCAGAAGTATATATTCAGAAGTATAATACAGAAGTATATATTCAGAAGTATATATTCAGAAGTATAATACAGATGTATATATTCAGAAGTATATATTCAGAAGTATAATACAGAAGTATATATTCAGAAGTATATATTCAGAAGTATAATACAGAAGTATATATTCAGAAGTATATATTTAGAATATATATTCAGAAGTATAATACAGATGTATATATTCAGAAGTATATATTCAGAAGTATAATACAGAAGTATATATTCAGAATATACATTCAGAAGTATAATACAGAAGTATATATTCAGAAGTATATATTCAGACGTATAATACAGAAGTATATATTCAGAAGTATATAATCAGAAGTATATATTCAGAAGTATATATTCAGAAGTATATAATCAGAAGTATAATACAGAAGTATATATTCAGAAGTATATAATCAGACGTATAATACAGAAGTATATATTCAGAAGTATATAATCAGACGTATAATTCAGAAGTATATATTTAGAATATATATTCAAAAGTATATATTCAGAAGTATATATTCAGAATATACATTCAGAAGTATAATACAGAAGTATATATTCAGAATATATATTCAGAAGTATAATACAGATGTATATATTCAGAAGTATATATTCAGAAGTATAATACAGAAGTATATATTCAGAAGTATATAATCAGACGTATAATACAGAAGTATATATTTAGAAGTATATAATCAGACGTATAATTCAGAAGTATATATTTAGAAGTATATATATTCAGAAGTATAATTCAGAAGTATATATTTAGAAGTATATATATTCAGAAGTATAATTCAAGTATATATTCAAGTGTATATATTCAGAAGTATATATTCAGAGTATAATTCAGAAGTATATATATTCAGAAGTATAATTCAGAAGTATATATTTAGAAGTATATATATTCAGAAGTATAATTCAGAAGTATATATTCAGAAGTGTATATATTCAGAAGTATAATTCAGAAGTATATATTCAGAAGTGTATATATTCAGAAGTATAATTCAGAAGTATATATTCAGAAGTGTATATATTCAGAGTATAATTCAGAAGTATATATTCAGAAGTGTATATATTCAGAAGTATAATTCAGAAGTATATTCAGAAGTGTATATATTCAGAAGTATAATTCAGAAGTATATATTCAGAAGTATATATTCAGAAGTATAATTCAGAAGTATATATTCAGAAGTATATATTCAGAAGTATATATTCAGAATATATATTCAGAAGTATAATACAGAAATATATTTTCAAATGTATATATTCAGAAGTATATATTCAGAAGTATAATACAGAAGTATATATTCAGAAGTATATATTCAGAATATATATTCAGAAGTATAATACAGAAATATATATTCAGAAGTATATATTCAGAAGTATATATTCAGAAGTATAATACAGAAGTATAAATTCAGAAATATATGTTCAGAATATATATTCAGAAGTATAATACAGAAATATATATTCAGAAGTATAATACAGAAATATATATTCAGAAGTATATATTCAGGAGTATATTCAGAAGGGTGTTCAGAAACACTGTATGTATGGTTCATAAGTTCCTATGTAGCTTTAATTATTGATTAATTAATTAAACAATTAAAGATCCAGGTAAAATGCATGTATATACACACATAAACCAACAGACCCTTGAATCTTTGTCAATAAAAATGAAAAGTTTAGTAAAAGTGACACTCATTTTGCACTAAAAACTGAAATCAGTATTTAATATGAGGCAAAGGTTTGCACATTTTCTCAGAATCATTCCTGTAATTTTATTCTGTGGAAGTTTACACGTGTAATTCAAGTCCAGAATTTAAAGTCAGCATTGACCAAATAATTTATTTAGATCTGTCATTAAAGTGTTTCTTTTCTTTTCTTATATCGTCCTTGGACAGAAATGAATTTCGTCAGACACATAGATACGAAACAATGTTCTAGATCTTCTCCTGAAATTCTCTAGAAATTCTGTAGCTACGGCCATCAGGCGTTCTGCAGCTTTTATCTTTAACAGTTTAACTGTATGTTGTGGGTGGATAAGAATCTTCTTAGACCTGAACTTCCCCAGAACCAACAGCATGTCAAGACCCACCCATACCGTTAATAATAATCCTAAATATGTCATCATAATGAATTTAATTAAAATAACACTATTGCTTCTAATTGCTCATACAAATTATCTTATAAATAAATAAATAAATAAATACACTTGAGGAACTGCAGCTGTAGTTCTTTAAAATGTCAAATAGCAGGCACATTATTGGTTATTTTGTTATAATATTATTCAGTAATTACCATAAACTATTTAGCAAATGCAACTAAGTTCTTTATTTAAGTAGCTGTAGATGTTTACACTAGTGTTGGTGGTTTAATGGGTAGTTAAATGGGTTAAAGGAAACATATACACAAGTCATTTGAAGTTGTTTTACAGTGTGGAAAAGGTTCAGAATCAATACATACAATTTCAACACACAAGCATTGCCATCTCACAGCTGCAGGGTCCAGGGTTCAAGCCCGAGCTTGGGTCTGCATGGAGTAGGACACATTCTTCTTTTGTCAGCATTGATTTGCTCCTGGTTCTCTGGTTTCTTCAATGGTAAAGATGTTGTACATCTGATTGGAAGGTTGTGAGTTTAAATCCCAGCTCTGCCAAGCTAGAACTGTTGGGGGCTTTAGCAAGGGCCTAAACCCTAAACTGCTTAGTTATATTAAAAATTAGATAAAAAAAGCTATACATGTAAATCCCATAAACATGCCACATACATAAAATGGTGACTTCAAATTGCCTCCATGTCTGAATGCATGTGTGTATGTTGCTCTGTGATGTTGCTCTGATCCAGGGTGTATACCCTTCTCACACTCATTGTTGCAGGAATGGGTTCCAGACCTATCACTACCCAGACCAGTATAAAGCATATAGTGAAGATCAATTAATAACTGTCTAACATATACCACAGATAATCAAACTGGGTAACACTTAACCAGTCAAATCAGTGGTTTGAACAGTTGAAGGTCAATGGCTTTGCTCGGGGTCCCAGCAGTAGCAGTGCTGGGATTTGAACTCTTGACCTTTTCGAAGAAGACCACTGACCTGCCACCCTTCTACATAATTGTAAAATTTCTTTAGCTGAAGAAATCAAAAGAAGCCATAGCATATAAAAAGTACCAAAGTGCTTTCAGTTAAATTTTATTAGTTAAATAAATTTGCTTCATTTAACACTTTTTTTCATGTTGCTGTCTCATATCCTTAATGTCCAGGGTTTGCTCTTGAGCTCAGGTTACTACAGTTTTGCATGATCTTTTATGGCAATGTGGATTTTCTTGGAATCACAGCTCGTCTCATCTTACTATTACACAGCAATTTCCATGCAAATCTCTAGCACCTCTCGAAACCTCACATTGACCTGGTTAGGAACTTCTATTCTCTCAATGAATTCCTTTCAAATGCTGACCAATCACCAATGTTTTGATTTGTCACCATCTCACACACGTCTAACTCTGCCTTTTGACCTACATAAAAAGTTCACATTTTGCAGCATCACTGTTTGACACTGACGATCATAACAATGATGCTTGGTGACCATTTGAAAGAACGAGTAGAGTTTAAGAAACAGTGAAACTTCCGAACCTCCGAACCAGGTCAGTGAGAGCTTTTTGACCTATTAGCATTTACATAATCACAATCACGTGACATTAGAATGGTGTCTAAGTGCCAAGGTGTTGGGTAAATTGAACAATCAGCCCTTTTGATCTCTCATGCAGTGTTGGTGTGCAGCTTTTTATTAGTCTACATGTGAAACTGATGTCTGTGTTTCCTGTGAACGAGATGTTCAAATTTGCTGTCGAGCTGCAGAGATTCTTGTGTGGCGTTTACACATATTCACACCACAGCCTGGTGAAATCTCAAATCTGATCAGGAGTTGATTTATTTTCTTTAACAGGATTTGACAATAGACAATTCTACATGTTAATGTTGAAACACTTGGGGCAATAAATGTTTATTTTGCAGCAACTTAGACATGGACTTTCGATGTTTTCTGGAAGGAGATGTTCATTTAACCTGTTTGGAAGAGACCCCTAGTGTGAGCTAGAAGGGCTCCCTATGGATGCAAACTCTCAGTATGGTGCATGGTGTAGGGCTACAGATTGGATATTCAAGTATCAGAGAGTACTTACAAGGCCGTAATAAAAGTCAGATGGTGGACCAGACAAAACGATCTTCAAAACTTCTTTCTCAAACTGTTACCACAGAGTTTACACAATTCATTTATATAGAAAGTCTTTGTATGCTGTAGTTTCATAGGTTCTCTTCACTGGAAATACAAACTGTTTCACCATGTAATACCATTGTGCACAAACTGAGCTTCATGAAGACATGGTGTTTCAAGGTTAGAGTGGACGTGCTCTTGTGTCCTGCACAAGCTTCTGATCTTAACCCCAGTGAACAGCTTTGGGAAGAAATGAAACACTACCTCTCAAGTAATAATACCTGAGCTCGCTAATGCTCTTGAGGCTGAATAAGCACAAATCCTGACAGCCACGCTCCAAAATCTAGTAGAAAGCCTTCCCAGATAAATTAAGCTTATTATAACAGTAAACAGAGGCTAAATATGACATGAGATCTTCAACAAACATAAATCTGTAAAGTCAATAAACTTCCCTTTATCTTTGTTGCAATAATGTCTCTTGTATAAAGTATAATTATCCACCTATTAACTACTTACCTTTTAGAAGCATGGTGGTGAATGTTTTGGAAAATCTGAATATGTGTACAGTATGTGTGATGTCCTGTGGTGATTAACTTGCTCTACCTTCTGCTAATTCCACTGCTAATTGCACAGTATCTATTGTATAAACTATATAAGACATTGTCTCAAAGCAGCTTTACAGAGATAAACAGATTACAAAGTTGTATGAAATAATGTATACGTTTGTTCTTTATAATTGTAAGTTTATCCCTAAGGAGGGAACCAGTGGTCACTGTGGCAATAAAAAACTCCATGAGATGCCATGAAGGAAGAAACCTTGAGAGGGACCAGACTCAAAAGGGAACCCATCCTCATTTGGGTGGCACCGAATGCCCATTCATTACAGTTCCATCATTGTAAGGTGTTCAGTTAAGTGATAGGCACTTTAATGAAAAACTGTTAATGCAATCTGTGGTCCTGTGCCACTGTAGTAGACTTAATTACAATCCAAATCCATCCTTAAAGTTCTTGAGGTGCTCAGTAACTTCATGGATCTTTAGGCTGTTTCTGTGGAACCATTCATTTGAAGAGAACTCCATCCAGAGGAAGGATGTTGGGATGAATCGGGCAGAAAATGGCAAAAGGGAAAGATTCTGGAGATAATAAAGTCTGTATCTAATATTGCTACAAACTTGCACACACATACACAATATCTATAACCTATTGAGCAGTTGACTCACAAAAATCTAAAAATAAATTAGTATGGATTTCCTCCAGAAGTATGCACGTGAATGAGTTTGATTGGCAGCCAGGTTTGTAGTGGTCTGGATTTCCCTGAGAAGGAACCTTATCACCTGTTGTTGTGTAAAAGTTTAACGCTGTTCTTTCTAAGAAGCACAACCCACCAAAACACTTCCTGGTACTTGTGTGCTCTGTAATAAAAAATATTGCAATAAACTAAATATTTTGTATATTATAAAACTTTCTAAAAATAATAAGAAAAGGTTTGAAGATTCCTTTTTTTGTCTCAAAACGTATACAGTGTCTGGCATGTACTTTTGATGAGCCTGGTTGCTCAGTAAACAAAATGAATGAAATTTTTAGAAAGTAAAAGCCTTTATTTGTTATATATACATTAGGGCACAGCTTGTTAGGAAGCTGAGGTCAATGCACAGGGTCAGCCATGATGCATCGCCCCTGGAGCAGAGATCGTTAAGGGCCCAATGGTGGCTGTTCGGCAAAGCTGGGGCTCAAACCCCAATCTTCTGATCAGTAACCTAGAGCCTTAACCACCAAGCAACCACTTCCTGTGTTTATATTAAATTTGCAATTATAGGCAGACTCCCTTATCCAGAACAACTCAGTGGTAAGACTCTGGGTTACTAATCGAAAGGTCGAGCACAAGCATTATCGAGCTGCCACTCCTGGGGCCCTTGAGCAAGGCCCTTAATGATCTCTGCTCCAGGGGTGCTGTATCATGGCCGACCTTGTGCACTGACCCCAGCTTCCTAACATCACTGGGACATGAGAAGGAAGAATTTCACTGTGCTGTAAAGTCCACACAACAAGCATAAAGCACCTTTGATTCTTTCATTCTTTTATTTACACAAGTGAGCAATTAAGGTTAAGGGCCTTCTCAAGGGCTGCAGTGGCAGGTTGGTGGTGCTGGGATTTGATCTCATGACCTTCTGATCAGAAGTTTAACAACTTAACCACCAAGCTCCCAATCAAAGATCTTGTCACGCACAACTGCAATAAGTGTAATGAGTGCAATGAGTGTCACTAATTAACTTGCATAATGCACAAAAGGTCAACCGCTGTGATGGGAAACAGAGCACAGACATAAAGTGCACTCAAGCTGAATCTAAAATATTGATCAGAAACATAAAATGATTGTGAAACTACTTTACCAGCAATCATTTGGCAGATCTGTCAGAACGTGTTTGAAATCATTTGTTGTGCAATGGCTTTATTAGGTGGAAAAACAGTTTTTCTTGTAAAGAGAGATAAGCTTTCACTTTCACCCCCCCACAACCCTCAACCCAAATGGCAGTGTTTTACAGTGCAGAAGCAGTGCAGCATTGGACTCTTGTGTGCTGCCATCTAGTGAAGCTCAAAACACCATTCCTCAAGATTTATATGATTTTGTGCAGGATGGGACATACAAACAGTTTGGAAGTCCCCACTTGGGATAAAATTTTGATTATGATCAGAGGGGGGAAAAACATAATTTCTCAACTGTTTATAAAAGAGAAAGAACAACTCCATGAACAAGGGTCAGGCCTTGACCTCCTTCTTACTGGTAGGACGCAGAGAAAAATTCCCGTCAAAAGTCAATTTGTCTTTTTTTGGAGCTCGACTGGTCCAGATTCTGTCAGAACAGAATAATCTAAACTAAAGACTGTTCCACAGCAACCAAGAAGGCAATAAAACCCTGATGCTGAATAATAATGTTATAGGGAAATAATCAAGAAAAATGTGGGTGGTGATGCATTCTAACACAAAGTGGATATTCTTCCTGGACTTATTTTTATCACTCCAAAGTTGATTATGTCCTGTTTTAGCATGTCCAGGAGTGTTTTATTTCTATTGTGTAAGAGGTGATCACATCAAATCAGGAATTTTGAGCTTAAAAAATAAAAGAATCCCTACAATGTGTTTCTCTTCGTCCTCGGAGAACCACAGAGACCGGGATCGATCGTCACTGACGGACATCTTTAAAATGTTTACACCAATAAATGTTTTGCTGTGGCTGAGCGTCTCATCACCATAATGTGCTTGAAGTCTTCTATAGATATCTGCCAGTTTTACGCCTTTCTTCACATGAAACTTCATTACTGGCTGGTCCATGCACACATTAACACTTCATTAACAGTCCCAGGACTGGCCCTCGACATGTGCGCCACCTATCAGTAATAGGACACACTAACCACTTACTACTGCATGTTTTACCGCCACACTAGCATACATTTTTATACCTGTAAAAAACAAAACAAAACAAAAAAAAAAAAATATATATATATATATATATATATATATATATATATATATATATATATATATATATATATATATACAGTGAGGAAAATAAGTATTTAAACACCCTGCTATTTTGCAAGTTCTCCCACTTAGAAATCATGGAAGGGTCTGAAATGGTCATTGTAGGTGCATGTCCACTGTGAGAGACATAATATAAAAAAAAATTCCAGAAATCACAATATATGATTTTTTAACTATTTATTTGTATGATACAGCTGCAAATAAGTATTTGAACACCTGAGAAAGTCAATGTTAATATTTGGTACAGTAGCCTTTGTTTGCAATTACAGAGGTCAAACGTTTCCTGTAGTTTTTCACCAGGTTTGCACACACTGCAGGAGGGATTTTGGCCCACTCCTCCACACAGATCTTCTCTAGATCAGTCAGGTTTCTGGCCTGTCGCTGAAAAACACGGAGTTTGAGCTCCCTCCAAAGATTCTCTATTGGGTTTAGGTCTGAGACTGGCTAGGCCATGCCAGAACCTTGATATGCTTCTTACAGAGCCACTCCTTGGTTATCCTGGCTGTGTGCTTCGGTCATTGTCATGTTGGAAGACCCAGCCTCGACCCATCTTCAATGCTCTAACTGAGGGAAGGAGGTTGTTCCCCAAAATCTCGCAATACATGGCCCCGGTCATCCTCTCCTTAATACAGTGCAGTCGCCCTGTCCCATGTGCAGAAAACACCCCAAAGATGATGCTACCACCCCATGCTTCACAGTAGGGATGGTGTTCTTGGATGGTACTCATCATTCTTCTTCCTCCAAACACGCTTAGTGGAATTATGACCCAAAAGTTCTATTTTGGTCTCATCTGACCACATGACTTTCTCCCATGACCTCTGGATCATCCAAATGGTCTTTGGCAAACTTAAGACGTGCCTAGACATGTGCTGGTTTAAGCAGGGGAACCTTCCGTGCTATGCATGATTTCAAACCATGACGTTTTAGTGTATTACCAACAGTAACCTTGGAAACGGTGGTCCCAGCTCTTTTCAGGTCATTGACCAGCTCCTCCTGTAGTTCTGGGCTGATTTCTCACCTTCCTTAGGATCATTGAGACCCCACGAGGTGAGATCTTGCATGGAGCCCCAGTCCGAGGGAGATTGACAGTCATGTTTAGCTTCTTCCATTTTCTAATGATTGCTCCAACAGTGGACCTTTTTTCACCAAGCTGCTTGGCAATTTCCCCGTAGCCCTTTCCAGCCTTGTGGAGGTGTACAATTTTGTCTCTAGTGTCTTTGGACAGCTCTTTGGTCTTGGCCATGTTAGTAATTGGATTCTTACTGATTGTATGGGGTGGACAGATGTCTTTATGCAGCTGCCAACCTTAAACAGGTGCATCTAATTTAGGATAATAAATGTAGTGGAGGTGGACATTTGTAAGGCAGACTAACAGGTCTTTGAGGGTCAGAATTCTAGCTGATAGACAGGTGTTCAAATACTTATTTGCAGCTGTATCATACAAATAAATAGTTTATAAATCATATATTGTGATTTCTGGATTTTTTTAGATTATGTCTCTCACAGTGGACATGCACCTACAATGACCATTTCAGACCCTTCCATGATTTCTAAGTGGGAGAACTTGCAAAATAGCAGGGTGTTTAAATACTTGAATACCTGAAACCCCCATCCCACCCCAATTATCCCAGTTTATCCATATTCGTTCAACCGCTCACTATCTCTCTATTTCACCTGGTGTATCATAGCAGAAGTTTTCTATTTACAAAAAAAATATCTCAACACACAAAAAAAAAACCTGCTAATGAACATTAATCCAAACAATTCATTTTTATCACGTCAGGTCATTGAGTAACGCAACTAACTACAACTCATTCATGATCAGCCGGTTTTTCTTCATTTTGCCAAAGCAGCTCTCAGGATTACTCATTTTATTATGTTTGGCATGCATAATTTTTTTTAGGTGTTCTATACATTTGAAACTTTAGTCACATCGTTCCCAGCCACCTCCCACAAACATGACTGGGCATGTGAATGCAGGTGCGTTCTTGTCTAGATCCCTATAACCTAACAGATGAATGATTGGTAGACTGGATTGCTGAGACACACACACACACACACACACACACACACACACACACACACACACACACACACACACATATTTTATATATATATATATATATATATATATATATATATATATATATATATATATATATATATATATATATATATATTGTGTGTGTGTGTGTGTGTGTGTGTGTGTGTGTGTGTGTGTGTCTCAGCAATCCAGTCTACCAATCATTTATTGATAAATATATATACACAGTGGGGAAGTAAAGTATTCAGACACCCTAAAACTTTTCACTCTTTGTTATATTGCAGCCATTTGCTAAAATCATTTAAGTTCATTTCTTTTCCTCATTAATATACACATAGCACCCCATATTGACAGAATTATTGACATTGAACACAGAATGGTTGACATTGTTGCAGATTTATTAAAAAAGAAAAACTGAAATATCACATGGTACTAAGTATTCAGACCCTTTGCTCAATATTTAGTAGAAGCACCCTTTTGATCTAATACAGCCAAAAGTCTTTTTGGGAAAGATGCAACAAGTTTTTCACACCTGGATTTGGGGATCCTCTGCCATTCCTCCTTGCAGATCCTCGCCAGTTCTGTCAGGTTGGATGGTAAACGTTGGTGGAGAGCCATTTTTAGCTCTCTTCAGAGATGCTCAATTGGGTTTAAGTCAGGGCTCTGGCTGGGCTATTTAAGAACAGTATGTATGTATATATATATATATATATATATATATATATATATATATATATATATATATATACATACAGTATATACACACACACACAGACACAGACACACACACACACACACACACACACACACATACGTATACACATTAACAATATATTTCTTCTTCTTCTTTTGGCTTCTCCCATTAGGGGTCGCCACAGCGGATCATCCATCTCCCTACCCCCCTGTCCTCTAGATCTGCCTCTTTCACCCCAACTACCTGCATGTCTTCCCTCACAACATCCATAAACCTCCTCCTTGGCCTCTTTTCCTCCTTCCTGGTGGCTCTATCCTCAGCATTCTTTTACCGATATATCCCATGTCCCTCCTCTGCACATGTCCAAACCATCTCAATCTCGCCTCCCTCACCTTGTCTCCAAAACGTCCTATATATATCATGTAACAGTAATAGTTTTGCTCTTTTTTCATAACAAACGTGTTTTTTAATTGGTTTATTTGGCGTATAATCGGCGTGACAGTCTGTTCTCTGGTTTTATTTTTCAACAAGTTTGTGTTACCACAGGACCGGGTATGAGCCCTTTCAGAACTCAACCACAGATCTGCGTGTATGTGTGTGTGTGTGGGTGTGTGTGTGTGTGTAAATGCAGTCTGGTTGGGCAGTTGGTTCTGGGTGTGCCTGGTAAGCCACAATGACTGTTTCCAGACCTCACTAGGAAAGAATAGATGTGGGACATAAGATGGCGTATAAAAGCGGATCAGGTGAACAGCTGGCATAAAAGATGAATGAGCATGAATTTTGTATATCAGGACCCATCATGAGCCTACATGACTGCCAATCTAGAGCTCCTTCTTTCAGCTGGTCATGACACTATGGAAACAAGGGCATTTTTTTTTTTTTGTACGTGCATTAGGCCTCTTTTTATAAGGCGTGAGAACGTGGAAAGTATAACAGGTCTCTGTTTATTTGATCATGATTCATTGAAATCTTTAAGTGAGTTATGATTACCTGTCATTCCAGATCAATCGGATTTTGACAGCAATTATGAAGTGTTCTTCTTGTAAATCACTATGTATGCATTTGTCATGTTAATATTAGACACCCTCAGGCAGGAATTGAGCGTGGATGGATTATTTGTTGTCAAAACACAAAGTATCATTGTTCGTGCAGCTTATATTTACAGTACACAACGTGTTCCTGGCGTAATGTTGCTTAATGGAAATGGAAAGCAGGTGAAGCAAATTCAAGTGGGAAATCGGAACCTTCATTTTTAAAGGCTCTGGGAAAAGCAACACACTGTGGATTCAACAATAGTCTTAAGAGTTGAATAACAGTTTTTGAATGTAGCTTGAAAAAAGCTAGTCACGATTAGCAGAAACGATGGACAAACATGAGCAGGAGTAGGATTATCTGATAAAATGTGACAGTTCTGAAAACTGCGGTAAGTTAGGAACGTATCGTGATAGAAGATGAGCAAAGATTTTCGTAGCAAGCAGCCCTCATCCTGTCTATTGGTGTGCTGACAGGATGTCATGTGACTTTTGTATCCGGACAGACAGCACCGCACTTTGTGCTCCCAATATGCTGCACGCACGCACACACTGACATACACACACACACACACACACACACACACACACACACACACACACACACAATTTCTAACTTTCTCTCTTTCTCTCTCTCTTTCTCTGTCACCTACCTACATTAGTAAACAGATATGAACATCTGTCCTGGCATCTGCTCACCCAGCAACCTACAGCTCATCCAGTGGTCCATGTTTGTGGTTTCATCGCACAATTTTGTCTTGTTCACAAAATGTACACATAAATTACTCTGGATTCAGATGCGACCCCAAGATGAACAGAAAGATCAATACACACCTAACTGTGTCATTTAAGTGGTTTATTCCTTTTCATGGCGATTCACTGTTTATGAAATGCAACTCAGGAGATTGGCGATAGACCTGAACAAACTTACATGGTTTAATTCAGTACTTCCTTGTAAAAAGAAATTAAATTAAATTAAAATGATCTTAAAATCATTGAATTGCAGTTGCGTAAAATATTACAATATATTTTAATAAAGGGTTAATTAAGATGTGGACTTGAGTCAAAGAATTCAAATCAGAAAAAGCTAAGCAAATCAATTCAAATCAAATCAAGTTAAGCCTTATGAAGTGATGAAGTGATCTGAAATTAAGTGAAGTTAAATAATGTCAGGCCAAGGTCAAGTCAAAATAAGTCAGGTTTAGCCAAAAAAAGTCAAATCA
>NC_060901.1:6243512-6333512 GCF_014805685.1 Silurus meridionalis | reverse complement strand
CATGAGATGTTAGAGGAGGAGGATTGTCAGGACGCTTGAGGTGGTGCACATTCACTGTTCCTATTCTACAGCTTATTATATTGTCTCTCTTCTACTATACCTTTTTTATTTAATAAAGAATGACGTCTTACTTTTTAGTAACGTTTTATATTTAATGGAACAGTTGTTTTCTTATCGCAATCTTTCTGTCTCTCTCTTTTTCTCTCTTTCTCGCCATCTCTCTCTCCATATATATATTATAATATACACGCGCACACACACACACACACCCCCCAGTTATGATGGTTCGACTTATGATTTTACGATAGGGAGGCTACAAAATTGTAAAGATGTGTTTTTTTGCGTACGTGCTCCGTCGTCCACACGCTCGCTGCCACATACAAATATACTGTGTAGTTTATAGAGTAGGCAACCGTTACTTGCTCTGATTTGCTTTATTTTTTATAAAATTATTAACAAATTACAGTTTACTACTCCATACTGATCACCATTCTTAAAGTGTTATGGGTAGGCGAGGCCATGCATCTCCATCGCGTGTGTGTGTGTGTGTGTATATATATATATATATATATATATCACATATACACATATATACACACACACACACACACACACACACACACACACACGCGCGATGGAGATGCATGGCCTCGCCTACCCAGAAGTCTTAAAGAATGGTGATCAGTCATTGGGACTTTGTGCTTTTATTTATATTTATATATATAAATGCACAAAGTACCGACGACTTTCCTGTGGCAGAAAACTTACCAGGCTCGGACATTGGGGACTTATTCCATGAATGTTAAATATTTGAACAGAAACTTGCTTTTAGTCCATTTGATATTAGTTTACGTAGTTATGTGCTAATAGCTGTTACTATGGAAACATAGTAGAACAAGCACACGATATTAAGGGTGATAATAAAGACGGAGTTATTTGCATTTTTTTGATCATAGAATGATGTCTAAAGACATGTTTCTCGCTATATTTATGTCCGCTAACAAACCGAGAACTTAGAAAAGCCATGATACTTTTACAAGACGTCACAATCACTAAAACGTGAATGTTCTATTTCGTCGCGTCCTCCTTCTCGAGGCGGTGTGCCTCTGACCGTGGACCGAATTTCCTAAGCGCTGCTTCATCTGTTTTCTGGCATGTGTGACGTCACAGGAATGTGTCACGCACCGAGGTGATGATCGACGTGCTTGTTTTTCCTGAGAGGAACCATGTGCTTGGCTTGTTAGTCAGAGCTCTGCGTCGCTAACAATCTGCCCACATGTGCGCCGCGACGAGCCGAATCGGTCCTTATCAGCGTCTCGGCTCACAGACAAAGCGCCATCTCGCAGGGTGGAGCGTGTACAAGTTGTGAAACCAAAACATTGTTTGGACCTCCATCCTTTAGAGCAGAATAGGATCCTGTGAGCGAGGGGCTTTCAAACAGGAAGTGAGAGAGTGGGCTCTGGGGAAGCAGAGTTGAGCAAGCCTTCGACATTGTCTGTGTTTAATGCCTGGGTCGTTTCGGGTGGGGAACCAGAAAATGCTTGGAACCGAGCGTGAAAAGCCTTTTGGGGTTCTGTTGTGCTCTCGTCCCACAATGAGCAGCTTCTCTCCCTCTTTCTCCACTCGTCCTTCATAAAGTCTCTGAACAGTCGAGGCCTGAATAATGATAAGGACAATAGTCTTCTCAAGCTTTTATTCTTTCTCCAGGCCACTCCTGCTGCTTCATACAAACCTGAATGCAATGTTTGTATTTCAACCACATTCGTGCTGAACAGGTTTGATCTACATTTCGGTGGCAGAAAAATCTTTTAAAGTTTATTTGGTTAATCGGCTATTTGGTTTTGTGGCGAACTTCAGAACGGTTTCCCAGAGCACACTTCCTCGGACTTTCTTTCAGTGCTCAGTGAATGAACGAGAGAGCTGTGTGGCATGATTATGGGGTTCGTGGTGCGTTGCCATGGCACTCGAGTCTCCATTCTGGCCTGCAGAGGATGAAGGGCTTTTCGCATCTGCCAGCCGTCTGCTCTATGAATGCGCCTTATTCATGAGGGAGTACAGGGCACTGGACGATGGCCTTGTTCTGAGAAGGGACGCCGCTCTTTCTGTACACACACACACACACACACACACACACACACACACACACACACACACACTTTTTTTGAAATTTGAAGGTTTACCAAGACCCAGATCTTTTTAAGAACATCATCAGTTATTTCAGGGTCAGTTGCAGGTTTTCATCAGTCGCGTTGCCACAGGTGGACCACAAAAAGGGCGGAGCGAGTGAATTGCTCATGGCCTCAACACTTTCATGGTCTTTCCGGGAATTTAGAGTATGCACTTTCCTTTCTTTTCCCTTCCCCCAGAGCCCTCGGGTGACATGCCGAGGCAGTCCAGTTCTCACCCTTGCACCGCTTTATTGACCGGACTGTGCTGAAATGCTCCCAGCACTTATTTAGTCCTGTGTAGTATCCTGTGACTCTGTCTAGGTCTTATTTACGCCTTTCTAGTCTCTTGTGACTCTGTCTAGATCTTATTCAGTCCTGTGTAGTCTCATGTGGCCCTGTCTAAGCTTTATTTAGTCATTTGTAGTCTCTTGTGACTCTGTCTAGGTCTTATTTAGTCCTTTGTAGTCTCATGTGACCCTGTCTAGGTCTTATTTAGTCCTGTGTAGTCTCCTGTGACTCTGTCTAGGTCTTATTTAGTCCTGTGTAGTCTCATGTGTCTCTGTCTAGATCTTATTCAGTCCTGTGTAGTCTTATGTGACTCTGTCTAGGTCTTATTTAGTCCTTTGTAGTCTTATGTGACTCTGTCTAGGTCTTATTTAGTCCTGTGTAGTCTCATGTGACTCTGTCTAGGTCTTATTTAGTCCTTTGTAGTCTTATGTGACTCTGTCTAGGTATTATTTAGTCCTGTGTAGTCCCATGTGGCCCTGTCTAGGTCTTATTTAGTCCTGTGTAGTCTCATGTGACACTGTCTAGGTCTTATTTACACCTTTGTAGTCTTCTGTGACTCTGTCTAGGTCTTATTTAGTCCTGTGTAGTATCCTGTGACACTGTCTAGGTCTTATTTACACCTTTGTAGTCTTCTGTGACTCTGTCTAGGTCTTATTTAGTCCTGTGTAGTCTCACGTGACACTGTCTAGGTCTTATTTACACCTTTGTAGTCTTCTGTGACTCTGTCTAGGTCTTATTTAGTCCTGTGTAGTATCCTGTGACACTGTCTAGGTCTTATTTAGTCCTGTGTAGTCTCATGTGACTCTGTCTAGGTCTTATTTAGTCCTGTGTAGTCTCATGTGACTCTGTCTAGGTCTAATCTAGTCCTGTGTAGTCTCATGCAGTCCAGTGCATGTTTTATGTAGCAATGTGTAGACCTTATTTAGTTCTGTATAAGTCTTTTTCAAGTGTAATGTCATGTAGTCTTGTAGGATCTTATGCATATCTGTGTAGTCTCATGTAGGTCTTATTTAGTTTTGCGTGGTTTAGTGGTTCTGTCTTGTTTCATGCAGTGTCATAGAGTGCTGTCATGTATGCATTTGACTTCTTTCTGTAACCGTCCTTCATGTGTTTTCTCTCACGAGATGCCACGCTTTCCTCCTGTTAAGGTTTAGAGAAATTTAGAAGCTGAAGCCAAAGTAAACCAGAATGTTTTTCTTAAAAAAAAAACAGAAGATTTTCATCTTTTGTCGTTCTAAATAAATAAGGAACCAGTAATTATTTCTGTCTATCTGCAATAGGTTAGAAATGTCAGATCTTCATAGTTTGTGATGGTGTTATTGGAGAGAAAAAAGCAGGAAATGAAGAAAAAAAAAAAGTCTGATACAACTAAATTCCATTGTATTGAATTATTCATGATTTGATTTGACTCTAAGGGTCTCTATAATGTGTCTAGGCTACATTTATATATAATGTATAAGATAATTGAAGTGCGTTGATGCACTCTGCTCTGAGCGAACACATGAGCGCTGATGATGTCACTGCGACCGTGTGTATCAGACCTTATACTTCACGTACACGTAAAAACATACTGCACAAGTTTAATTATACACACATTTGTCACATCCTGCTGGTTGCTTTATACCCGTTTCCTCCTGTTCTGTAATGACTTATACAAAAGCTTCTTGAGCAAGTTACAGAGAATCTTCCGCCTGGTTATATAAACTTTCTGCAACGGGGATTGGCACATCTTGTGACTGATCAGGTTTATATAGAGCTGCATTTTTTGTTCAGACAAGTAAATACTCATGTCTGATTTATTATCTTTATGGCATATTGACTGACTGATTATGTGGTTGAGTAAGTGACAAAGCAAATGACTTACTGACTGATTGACCCAATGAATGTCTGATTGGCTGTTTGACTGTGTAATTGCTCCAACTGACTGACTGATCCACTGACTGTCTGACTGTTCGGCTGACCGACTGACTGACTGACTGTCCGATTGACTGACTGATTGTCTGACTGTCTGATTGACGGACTAACTCTCTGATTGACGGACTGTCTGATTGATAGACTGACTGTCTGATTGACGGACTAACTCTCTGATTGACGGACTGTCTGATTGTCCGACTGACTGTCTGATTGACGGACTAACTCTCTGATTGACGGACTGTCTGATTGATAGACTGACTGTCTGATTGACGGACTAACTCTCTGATTGACGGACTGTCTGACTGATAGACTGACTTCAACTGACTGATTCATCCACTGAGTAACTGAACTGATTGTTCGCCTGACCGACTGACTGACTGATTGTCCGATTGACTGACTGATTGTCCGATTGACTGACTGATTGTCCGACTGACTGTCTGATTGACGGACTAACTCTCTGATTGACGGACTGTCTGATTGATAGACTGACTGTCTGATTGACGGACTAACTCTCTGATTGACGGACTGTCTGATTGTCCGACTGACTGTCTGATTGACGGACTAACTCTCTGATTGACGGACTGTCTGATTGATAGACTGACTGTCTGATTGACGGACTAACTCTCTGATTGACGGACTGTCTGATTGATAGACTGACTGTCTGATTGACGGACTAACTCTCTGATTGACGGACTGTCTGATTGATAGACTGACTGTCTGATTGACGGACTGTCTGATTGATAGACTGACTGCCTCGACTGACTGTCTGATGGACCAACTGCCTATCTGATCAATAACAGACTGCCTGTCTTATTGATTGACTTCCCTGTCTGATTGTCTGACAGCCTTACTGTTTGAATGACTCACTGTCTGACTGACTGATTGGATGACTGACTTCAAGTGTCTGATTGAATAAGTAGCTTGAGTCATACTGTCGGTCTAATCGAATGTTCGACAGCCTGTCCAGTTGTCTCACTGTCTGACTGACCGTGCTGCTGATTGTGAAAAGTGACTCAGAGCCTGACCGTCTGACAGATCCACGTGATGCTGTTTATTGGAGAAGTGTTGATATATTTCTGTCTTCTCGCATGAAATGATTGTTTCACCACTCAATGAAAATCAGTCATCAGTATTGGTGTCTTGTCCAAACCATCACGTCTGTTTATAAAAGTGATTTTAGCAGTCCTTGAATCCCGTAGTGTGTGAGACATGCCGTGACGACGATTAATAAGTGCTGACTAGTTTTCTAGCTCTTTGTAATTAAAGCCTCTCCTGTGGGAAAATGTGAGAAAGTAAGCACACTCTCACACCTTCACTTGATTTGTCAAGGAGAGGATTGTTGCAAGATAAGAAATTTATTTGGACTTTTTCTGAACTCCAGTAAACGGAAATATTGGGTGTTTATAGCTCGTCTATTGTTTTTCCATTTCCTGAGGCTCACCACAGTGCTCAAGCTCGTGGCTCGGTCTCAAACGCTTGAGTTCATTGCACAGGAACTCCTCAGTAGATAATCTCGAAGCATTTTTTGATTGTATTTTTCGAGCATAGTCTGATGCGTTTCCAGGCTACACCCTTTGACATCATGTGCATTATGTTGGCATGTGAGGCGGAGCGGACGGATCGAGCGTGTGCTGGCTAGAGGCAAAACCGGCAAGATATAAAACGTGTGCAAGGCGGCATACCTGATGTGTAATGCAGCGAGACACAGTGGTAAGATAATGATCATGAAGGTCACCTACAGTGTGTTTCAGTGTAGTTCAAATTTACAGTCGGCACCAAGTCACCTTCAAGAAAATAATAAGAATCGGTACACAAATATTCAGATCAAAGCATCATTCCATATCGTTCATTCCAAAACTACAAACTTTCATCAGTACAAATTAATGATCTCATATATATATGTGTGCCAGACAGCAGTTGCTTCAGCAGTGTGATCTGAGATATTTTCACACTCCACTTAACCCACTTTGACTTCTGTTTTTTCTTTGTAGAAAATAATAAAAAAATATTAGTGTGTGTATTTGTACAGGAAGGATGTGAGTTTGTTAGTTTTTTTTGTTTCTTTTTTCTTTTTGCACAAAGAAAACCCCTCTCGCTGTCGTTGCTCGGAACGAGATTTCTTTGCCAGATGTACCATGTCTTCTTCTGTACATTCACCCAGAGAGCCAGGGCCAAGCTGGGCATGAACGGGAGGCTGATAGGGAGGTTGGGGGTGGCCGTGGGTAAAGGGATAAGGTTGTAAGGGGAAACTGATTAAGAAAGGACCAGGGATTGTTATGAAGCAGGATGGAGGAGTGCTGGAGAAACGGATAGGTGGAGATTGGGGCTTCTGATATACATGTTTGGTGATTGATAATTTGATGGGGATCGGAGGAGGTGATTTCGAGAGGTGACGCTGCAGGAGTGATGTGGGAGAAATGCAGGGTTTGGGGCTGGAGGTTTTGCTGTAGGATGATAGGGGGCTAATGGAGATAGGGGAACTGATAAGAAGCGATGGAACCAGTGATGAGGGACCAAGCATGGAAAAATGGGGCTGATTGGGAGGCTTATTGGGGGTTTAATGGGGGCTGATGAGGATGGTTGGGAGATGGGGTGCTGACAGGAAGCAAGATTTGAGTCTCTGCCTTTGCCGGATGTTTGGATCAGGCTTTGAATTGCTTTCAATCAAGATAAGTGCCGGAGGACTGATAGTAGCGTACAGTTCTACAGCAGCACAGAGAGTGTGAGTGGGAGAAATGTAGAAGTCACATTCTTTCAGAAATTTATGAATATGTATGTGCGCCTGTAACAGGCTGCTTGTATTTAAGGCAGTTTGAAGTCTCTGTTGGTCAGATTGCGCTTTGTCAGGAGCAAGATTTATGCAAATGTGCTCGATCTGCTACAGTACTGTTTCTATCACAGTTCACAAGGAGGACAGAACAAAGACATAACTTATGCTACATACATCTATATACATTATATGGACTAAAGTATTGGGACTACTGACTTTTCCAGCCATTTGTGGTACTTGGAGGCACCCAATTGTATAAGATGTTTTTGGATGTAGAAGCATAAAATGATTCCTTCACTTGAATTAGGAGCTGTTCCAGCATAAAAGACCCCTTTTGCACAAAGCAAACTCCATTAAGATCTGCTTTACAATGGGTTGGAATGGAAGATCTCCTGCTATAGAGCTCTGACCCTATTAAACATGATGAATATGGCTCACCTACATCAGTACCTGACTTTACTAACAGCCTTGTGTCTGAATGGGCACAAATCTCCACAAAATCTAGTGGAACATCTTTCCAGAAGAGTGAAGGGAATTGCAACAGCTTCTCTAGGTCTCGAGGTGAGGTGAGGTGAGGTGAGGTGAGGTGAGGAGGTCTGGGGTGCAGTCAGCATTTCAATTCATCCTAAAGGTGTTCAGTAGGTTTGAGGTCAGAGCTCTATAGCAGATCTTCCACTCCAACCCATTCAAAGCATATCTTCATGGAGTTTGCTTTGTGCACAGGGGACATTGTGATGCTGGAATAGGTTTCTCTCCTAGTTCTAATGAGAACATTTCATGCTATGGCATCCAGAGACACCTGATACAATTGTGTGCCTTCAGATAACAGTTTGGGAAAGAACCACATATGGCTGGGAAAGTCAGATGTCCCAATACTTTTCATTTAAAAAAAATAGCATGAAGTGTCTGCTGATGAGCACCAAAAACAAACCCCTACGTCCCCACAGCCATCCTCAGCATCACTTGTTCTAATGAGTGGCTCTAAATCTCCTGCAGTTCTATATCCTGATTATTCAAATGAGTTTGTTGTTAGTGATTTGACTGGAAGATCGGGTTCTATCTTCTCTTCACCGCCATCACACCGCTATCCAACATGTAAATATTTGCTATCGTTCCAGCATTAAACCCTCAACCTGCTCAGACCTATTTGCATAACCCGAGCGACGGATCGAGATTTCCGGTATCTCTGATCATCAGGAAGTTGCGTCCAACCGAGCGTGGCGCATCAGGACCCTTGTGCGCCGAGACGGGGAGTATTACACGTCACATTTCGTCACCGCTTTCCCTTCCATGGCCATGATGATGAATCAGAAAAGTTTCAGTCTGAAACCACACCTGCCCAGATGTGCTAGTTCCTCTTCCTTTCTGTGTTCCTGTGAGTTTTAAATGAGAAGCTGTATAGCTTTCTTTTTTCTTTCTTAAAAAAAAAACCTAGTAACGGGCTTTGAGGTGTGCGGGGAAAAACCCTGGAATAGGAACAGTCGCAGCGTCTGCATCGCGCTCTAGTTTTGCTCACATGCATGGTTTCAGTCACATGGTTAGAGTTCATTTGGTACAATACAGTTACATTGGTAAAATCGTGCATGGCTTGTATTAAGGCAATCATCTCCTGAGTTGAGTTTTTTTTAATGCTACTTTCAAACCAACTACCTGCATGTCCTCCCTCACCACATCCATAAACCTCCTCTTTGGCCTTCCTCTTTTCCTCCTTCCTGGCGGCTCCATCCTCAGCATTCTCCTCCCGATATACCCCATGTCCCTCCTCTGCACAAGTCCAAACCATCTCCAAAACATGCTACATGTGCTGTCCCTTTAATAAACCTATTTCTAATCCTGCCCATCCTTGTCACTTCCAACGAAAACCTCAACATCTTCAGCTCCACCTCCTGTCCTTTACTAAGTGCCACTGTATCTAAACCATACAACATCGCAGGTCTCACCACAGTCCTATAAACTTTCCCTTTTACTCTCGCAGATACTCTTCAATCACAAATCACTCGTCATTCTTCTCCACCCACTCCACCCTGCCTGCACTCTTTTCTTCACTTCTCTAACACACTCTCCATTACTTTGCACTGTTGATCCCAAGTACCTGAACTCCTCCACCTTCTCCACCTCTTCTCCCTGCAACCGCACCACTCCACTGCCCTCCCTCTCATTCACACACATGTACTCTGTCTTACTCCTACTGACTTTCATTCCCCTTCTCTCCAGCGTGTACCTCCACCTCTTCTTAACCTGCTCCCTACTCTCACCACAAATCACAATATCAACCTGTCCATCACCACTGCAAACAGGAAAGTCAGGAAACAGGAAAATACTCACCAAGATTGACGTTTTTTTTATCATTATTTTGGGTGCAGAATTAGATAAATGATGTGTATTATGGTGTATAATCTCCAACACTGGTAGGGTTGTGAAATCGTGTGCAAGATAGCATCATCCTGTTGTGCCGATGAATGAGGTTTTAATATTTTTGCTCATGGACTTAGAAAGGATCAGCGTCCAACCCGTGATTCTGAACAGGGGATCGCTGCAATGATGTGTCCTTAAAACGAGTAAAGTGGGTGTGGCCAGATTATATTGGCTCTAGATGCAAGTCAGTAGTATCAATATTTTTTTATTAATTTCAAATTGAAAAAGTATTGAAGGCTTGTAAGGTTCTGGTCAAGACCTTGTGCTCCTGTCATTTTATGCCATCTCTCTTTTTAATAATTGGAGATACGAAAGTTTGTGCACCCCTAATAACAATTTCTACTCTTCTGGGAAGAGTTGATGGAGATTTGTGCTACAAGACAAGAGTTTTAGTAAATCAGGTCCTGATGTAGGTGAGGTGAGGAGGCCTGGGGTGCAGTCAGTATTCGCATTCATCTCAAATTCTGGATTTGTGTACGGGGGAATTTTCAAACTGGAGCAGCTTTGGGTCTCCTAGGTTAAATGAAGGGTACATGTATTGCTGCTACATCCAAAGACATCCAATACAATTGTGTTTTTTTAACTTTGTGGGAACATTTTAGGGGAGGAGCCACATATGACTGGAAAAGTCAGGTGTCCCAATACTTTAGTCCGTGTCTTGCATTATGCAGCCCTTTTTTTTTTTTTTTTTTTTTTTTTTTTTACACACACTACGGCTTATTGTTCTCGATCTCGAAGTGACCGACATCATGGTTTTGAACACATTGAATCCTAGTGGTTATCTGTAGTGGGAAACGTGCTGCTCTTGGAGCAAAAACACTAATGAGGAACTCCAGCTGCTCAAGATCTAAACCCCACCTCTAAACACCTGATTAAAACCTCGATGGACTTTCTGATAGCTTTATGTTCCTCATTGCCGTTCTCACTTGAAAGACCTTGTGACCCCTCTCTCCGTAATGACGTAGTTACACGACTTATCTCCCTGCAGTTTCACTTCAGCTACAGCACTCTGCGGTCCGAGTCTCTCTCAGATCTCTGTCGGGGCGGAAACGTTCCTCCGATTCTCGCACGACTCGCACCGGACCCCAGCAGACTCTCTTTAACCCCGTTTTCACGACCTTTATTCAGCTACAGGACTTTCAAATGCAAACCATCAAATTGCTTATTTTTATTACAGTTTATTATTACACAGTTTATTATTATTACGTTCAGGAACATCAACAGTTTACATTTTTTAAAACAATTTTTAAGGAATT
Source organism: Silurus meridionalis (assembly GCF_014805685.1). Taxonomy (NCBI): domain Eukaryota; kingdom Metazoa; phylum Chordata; class Actinopteri; order Siluriformes; family Siluridae; genus Silurus; species Silurus meridionalis. The sequence goes on along the minus strand of NC_060901.1, from coordinate 6,322,701 downwards.
GCCTGCTTGGTTACATAATATATATTATAAATTTTTTTTTTTTACTAAAAATAAAATACAAAAAAGTTTAAAAAATGAATTAAATTGGCTCAAATTAAATTGATTGAATACAATTAAATAAATGGAAAAATGTAATTAAATAGTTTAAATTTGTTGGACTCCATTTACATAATACAGATGTTTGTTTTTTACATTTAATATTTAATATTTTAAAGATATGACTGTAAACGAAATCGAACCGGACCGTGACTTAAAACCAGAGGTGGATGCTGGATTTTGGTTGCCCTTTATGTGTTTCTCAGCACGATTTCACTACAGATGCCCTCAATGTCACATAGTTTGGTGGATCTAGGGGTAAAAATCCTCTTGTCTCAGGGGCTAATAGAGTAAAAATTCTCATCATCATCCAAAATGAGGTCGAACCAGTCGTTTTCGGCTTCTGTGAACTCTGAGATTTAGCCTGCAGGTTATTTGTCTTTGTGATTGTGTGTGTGTGTGTGTGTGTGTGTGTGTGTGTGTGTGTGTGTGAGAACCATTTAAATGCTTTGTGCTTCAGCGGGAATCTTAAGAGCATCCAGGCTTCCTGCCAGCTCAGCAGCGATATGTGGGAGTCGAAGCCTTTCTCAAGTGGAAAGAAAACGAAAGCTCGTGTCTCCGAGTTCTGCTGGGAAACGGCTCAGATTCTTGGATTGATTGGCGAGAGACGGAAAAAGAAAAAACGAGAGGAAGGAGACGAGTGTTGGATGAGAGGGCAGCCCATTGAAGTGCTGGCGCAGCATTCAGCACTGTTCCTCTACTTGAGTTATTTCTCCGAAAATGAAAAAAAAAGATGAACGAAGCAAGAAAAAGAGCGTGAGATTAAAACTTTCCTGTCCAGCATCAGCTCATGTTCATCTACAGATAACCCAAGTCATGACCTGACCCCTACCCCTACCCCTACCACACCCCCACCTCTACCCTTGTCTACAGGTCCAATACACTTGGCGATATCACCTCACGTTTCCACCTGCTCACTGGATGGTTTTTGTTTTTCGTACCATCACTTGGGTATAAAACGGTTTTAATACGATTTCTGCCTGCGTTCACAGAAGCGAGTGTGATCCGTGTCACTGACCCAGCACTGGGACGGAGTGGAATTTCCTGCCTTTGAGATCTGGCTCGAACCCAGAGATACTCCTTACTCTAGCAGATTTCTTCACGTTTTTTTTTATTTTTTTTTTTTATGAAGCACCGAGCTTTATCTCCTTGCACATGAATCATCTTAGATTCGGGAGCAATCAAGCTTTTAACCTCACAGCCATTGATATCGGAGCTTTTATTTATTTTTGGCCCTGTTCCAGACTTTCCGGACTTTCCGCTACAACAAACTACCGTTATAAAATCAACTTCTTACCGCACAGGGTGTGAGTTTTGGCTTCGGGTTGCAGACACGCTCGTTATTCCCGTGCATCCGGCGACAGAAATGGAGGGAATTTCAGAGTTTGTGGTCATGGATTACAAAAATGAGTGTGATTAATGCTGTGACTGTTGTAGCGAGATTTTTCCAGACAGAACAAGATTTCCAGATCAGTCGCACAGCTTTTAAAAAATGAAGCACATGGTGATGAATTTGTCAAATATAGATTGAAATGGGAAGTTCTGTGGAACATTATTAAATGTGAGAGCTTCAAATGAGTAGCGCTGCTGAAGAATGACTCAGCGTTCTTCTAATAAGAGTTTATGCTTGGTTTTTTGTATTTATTTCCGCAAACTTTTCAACCCCTCCTTCTAATAGTACTGATACTTCTGTTTAGGGCTGAAACAATTCCTCGAGTAATTCTAAAATAAAACTTAGTTTAGTTCATTCAAACACACATAGAGCATTGTGATTCCCCAACTGAGTATCTCAAATAATTCGAAATACTGCATTTCCCCACGGACCATTATTACCGACGCACCACCCGCTCAACAAAGGAGCGCACTGGACAGGTAACAGAAAAGACACTGCAGAATGAAAAATGGAGGAGGGAGAGAAAACAGCGAGGGGTGAGGAGAAGATTCAGGCCAAAGAAAAAGCCAGAAAGTATCCAAACTTTAAGTTTCCAATACTAATACTACTAATACTTCTAATACTACTACTACTTATATTAATACTTCTAATACCGTATTTTCTGGACTATAAGCCCCTACTTTTTTCCCACGCTTTGAACCCCACGGCTTAAACAATGAAGCGGCTAATTTATGGATTTTTCCTGGGTTTTTCCCGGTTTCACAAACTTCAAGCCAAAAAAACTGAGCCCCATAACTTTAGACCAATGAAATTGCCAAATGGGTTCAGGTGAACCAATGAAACTCTTTATATTAAATCAGATGCGCTCCCACTGAATCGGGCCGCACCACATCATAAATATGGATGATGTTCCTCTGACGTTTGACCTGCCGCTCACTCGGACTGTCTACAGAAAATGCGAATCATTCGTCACGCTGAAAACAACCGGGGATGAAAAAACGCACTTCACCTGTGTTCTGAGCTGCAGGGCATCGGGAGAAAAGATTCACGGATGGTGATTTTTAAACGCACAACGATGCCAAAAGATAAACTCCCGAGAGAAATTGTTGAGAAAGGAAGGAGGAAGACAGTGAACAATGACTTTCTTGGTAGGCTACTGTTTAGATACAAGCCGTGTTACAGACACTGTCTTTCGTTAAAGCCTGTGTAAAGTTCATTAGTTTCAGTGTAGACACCTGCAGCTTATAGACAGGTGCGGCGTATTTATGTTCAAAATAAAAATCTTTGTAAAATTCAGTGCGTGCGGCTTATAATTGGGTGCGTTTAATAGTCCGGAAATTACGGTATTTCTACTACTTATATTAATACTTTTACTACTACTAATACTATCAATAATACTACTACATCTACTAACAGTTCTACTAATAATTCTACCTCTACTACTAGTACTGCTACTAGTGCTGTTAATATGAATACCACTAATATAATCCTGATATAATTCTAATACTACTGCTGCTACTGCAAATTCTACTGCAACTATTATTACTGTGAACCCACTGCTAAAATTTTTTCTAGTGCTGCTTCTACTTCTGCAATTACTACTGCTAATACTTTCATTGCCACTGCTGATTGTGCACTGGGTTGTGAGGTTTGCTTGGTGAGAAGTTAGGCGTAGCAGACCCGATCTCTAACGAGATAGCGTGGCTGGAGGCGTTACTGAGAAGTTTGCCTATGAGGTGGGCGGGAACTTTCTAGGCCACACTCTCAGATTGAAACTTCTGTAGAAGGAGCTTAATGTAGGAACAGCTACCAACACCAAGAATAAACATTACACCATTACCTTAGATGTAAGCCAGACTAAAAAGCTATAAACAGCTATTAAACGGTTTTCAAAATAACCTCCAGGCAAAAAAAAGCGTAGACAGAAAGCTTTCAGCTCAGTGTATTCTTGAACCTTTATAGTAAGCAAATTTAATACCTGATCTTGAGTCTAATTATTTTATGGAAAAATGAACCTATGAATCACACAGATGCATTTTGCATAATCGAAAACACTTTATGGAACAAAGTATTGGGACTCCTGACTTTTCCAGCCATTTTTGGTTCTTTCTTAAACTTTTACCACACAGTTTAAATCAGTTGAACTTGGAGACCCAAACCAGTGCTGAATGAGCACAAATCTCTACAAGCACACTTCCGAATCTAGTGGAACATCTTCCCCGAAGAGTGGAGGTTATTAATACAGAAAATGGGGACTAAATATAGAATGGGATGTTCAAAAAGGACATTTTATGGTCAGGTGTCCACATATTTTTAAATGTAGTGTTCTTTTTAGTGTTGACATTTTAAACTAATAATAATAGATTTGAATTATAGATGTAAAAATATCTACATTTTTTGTAATAAAATCATTAGTTAAATTTTTTTTTAAGCACTTGTTATTAAAATATAAATGGCAACAAAATTATTTTAAAGATATTGATGTAGAAGTATTTTCAAGTACTTTAGTTGTTTAATTATAAAGTTTATTACATTTTGAAGTGCGGGTGTTTTTCAGTTTATCGCGGTTGTTCTTTAGTTTATTGCGGGCGATTTTTCTGTTATCGCGGGCCTTCTTTAGTTTACAGCCAGTGAGGACGTGTTTCGATTCGATTCGGTGTTCTTTACATTACTGATGCACTGATCATGATTTTTCATGGCTGATTCCGATTACAGATTTTAACTTTGTTGCTTGATTAAAAAAAAAAAAAAGAATGTCTGTTTAATTTCACATCCAACACGTGAGAAGCTGAGCTGAATAAACGATCAATGTTTACACTTGTGCAGGGCACGAACAGGTACGGCTCGTATTATTGCGCCAGTACACCAATGACTGTTCTCTTCTTGGTATCTGTGCCACAGACAGCCAGCTTTCGCATTTCCAGTGCTGTACAGCTGCCCGTATCCCGAATCACTTCAGAAGCTTCATCCAATATCTCATCATGGGGAGTGGGAGCTCAGTGGTTTAGGTGCTGGATTACTGATCTGAAGGTTGCGGGTTCAAGCGCCGGTTTCGCAAAGCTGCCACTCTTGGGCCCTTGAGCATGACCTCAGCCTCTGAGCAAGCTGGGATATGCAAAGAACATAGTCTGTGCATGCGGACACACTTCCGAAAAAATCGTAAAAAAAATTACAGAAAAAAATTACAAAAATAAAAAGGTGCATTATAAGCAAAAATCGACCGGTTGCCAATTGTGCATTATTAAGCAAAAATCGACCGGTTGCCAATCCTGCATAATTAAGCAAAAAACAATCGGTTCAGGTGTATTTCTGGTCAACCGGTGTATCTTCGATTTATACAGCACTTTTAACGTTGCACGTTGTCCCTCAGCACTTTTCCAGACGTAAAGAAGTTCTAAAGTTGGAATGTATAAGTTTAGTGCCTATAAGTTTGTTCTTTATCAGTTTGTTTATCCCTAATGAGAGATCCAGTGGTGACTGTGGAAGGGAAAATGTATTAAATTAAATTGTTTAATTTCTATTGTGATTGAAACAGTTCTATAGAAATAACTAGATTACAATTATAAATTTTTAAATTCCTATCATTGATAAACGAGCCAGTGGTGAGGAAAACCTCCCTGAGATGGCCTGAGGAGGAAACCCCCGGAGGAACCAGACTCCAAAGGGCACCTGTCTTCATCTGGCTGGCATTGAATGTCCATTCACTACAGTTCCATCATTGTTGAGGTGTTGAGTAATAGACGCTTAAATGCAGAACTGTTCATGCAAAACTGTGATCCCGTGTCATTGTAGTAAATTGTTGATATTAATTACAGTCCAAATCCATCCTCAAAGTTCTTGAGTTGCTCAGTAATGTCATGGATCTTCATGCTGTTTATGTCGAACCATCTCGAGCTTTACAGAGTGGCCTCCAGTTGACATTCGTCCCTAACAAGTTCTCACGGTAGCGAGACATTTCTTTCAGAGCCCATTTCTGCTTCAGTGGTTTTACAGAACTCCTCGTTCACTCAAGCGCTCAGAGTGCCCAGGTCTTTGGTGCTCAGCGGCACGTCTCAGGGGATGTGCCATGATTACTCACGTGTCTCGGTGATTACTCACGTGTGGCGTGGAATGAAGACTTTACGGCACGTCTGAGTCACGCTCGAGTAAACAACGCTTGCAAAAGAGTCAGACTCAGGTTCAATATAAATCCTTACAGACTTTTTTATTCTGCTGAAGGTTCGAGAATGTGAGTTTGTGTTGATGCTGTGGATATGCCAAATAATGTGTGTGTGTGTGTGTGTGTGTGTGTGTGTGTGTGTGTGTGTGTGTGTGTGCTAGGTGAAAGTGAAAAGCCTGCATGTCCACCACACCCTGATTTCACTCACTTTATTCAATGAAACTCATTTAGATTGCTGCAGAGAGATTCAGCTGTGTAAATGCACACACACACACACACACACACACACACACACACACACACCCCATTTCTCCACACATAATGCAGGCCTTTTAGACAGCAGCATGCTCAGTAACAGGCTCAGCAAAGAAAGGCGATTGGAGAGATCAGCAATGGATCCAGGGTGGGGATTGTATATGTGTGAATAAGTGTGGGTGTGTCCTGAAGACAAAATCAGGAGAATCCTGAAACAGGGCGGATTCAGGCTGTGTTCAGAGGTTGAAAAAATTTCATAATCAGAGAACGGTTGGTGGGTTTGGGGGGTGTTGGGTAGCAAACTTGACCAATTGTATTATTTGATTGGATGTTTATAAAACACTATGCAATTATTATATATATATATATATATATATATATATATATATATATACACACACACACCGTGAGGAAAATAAGTATTTGAACACCCTGCTATTTTGCAAGTTCTCCCACTTAGAAATCATGGAGGGGTCTGAAATTGTCATCGTAGGTGCATGTCCACTGTGAGAGACATAATCTAAAAAAAAAATCCAGAAATCACAATATATGATTTTTAAACTATTTATTTGTATGATACAGCTGCAAATAAGTATTTGAACACCTGTCTATCAGCTAGAATTCTGACCCTCAAAGACCTGTTAGTCTGCCTTTAAAATGTCCACCTCCACTACATTTATTATCCTAAATTAGATGCACCTGTTTAAGGTTGGCAGCTGCATAAAGACACCTGTCCACCCCATACAATCAGTAAGAATCCAACTACTAACATGGCCAAGACCAAAGAGCTGTCCAAAGACACTAGAGACAAAATTGTACACCTCCACAAGGCTGGAAAGGGCTACGGGGAAATTGCCAAGCAGCTTGGTGAAAAAAGGTCCACTGTTGGAGCAATCATTGGAAAATGAAAGAAGCTAAACATGACTGTCAATTGCCCTCGGACTGGGGCTCCATGCAAGATCTCACCTCGTGGGGTCTCAATGATCCTAAGGAAGGTGAGAAATCAGCCCAGAACTACACGGGAGGAGCTGGACAATGACCTGAAAAGAGCTGGGACCACCATTTCCAAGGTTACTGTTGGTAATACACTAAGACGTGATGGTTTGAAATCATGTCCAGGCACGTCTTAAGTTTGCCAATGACCATTTGGATGATCCAGAGGAGTCATGGGAGAAAGTCATGTGGTCAGATAAGACCAAAATAGAACTTTTGGGTCATGATTCCACTAAACGTGTTTGGAGGAAGAAGAATGATGAGTACCATCCCAAGAACACCATCCCTACTGTGAAGCATGGGGGTGGTAGCATCATGCTTTGGGGGTGTGTTTTGCACATGGGACAGGGCGACTGCACTGTATTAAGAAGAGGATGACCGGGGCCATGTATTGCGAGATTTTGGGGAACAACCTCCTTCCCTCAGTTAGAGCATTGAAGAGGCTGGGTCTTCCAACATGACAATGACCCGAAGCACACAGCCAGGATAACCAAGGAGTGGCTCTGTAAGAAGCATATCAATGTTCTGGCATGGCCTAGCCAGTCTCCAGACCTACACTCAATAGAGAATATTTGGAGGGAGCTCAAACTCGGTGTTTCTCAGCAACAGGCCAGAAACCTGACTGATCTAGAGAAGATCTGTGTGGAGGAGTGGGCCAAAATCCCTCCTGCAGTGTGTGCAAACCTGGTGAAAAACTACAGGAAACGTTTGACCTCTGTAATTGCAAACAACGGCTACTGTACCAAATATTAACATTGACTTTCTCAGGTGTTCAAATACTTATTTGCAGCTGTAAAATGCAAATAAATAGTTTAAAAATCATACATTGTGATTTCTGGATTTTTTTTTTTAGATTATGTCTCTCACAGTGGACATGCACCTACGATAACAATTTCAGACCCCTCCATGATTTCTAAGTGAGAGAACTTAACTGCAAAATAGCAGGGTGTTCAAATACTTATTTTCCTCACTGTATGTGTATATATATATATATATATATATATATATATATATATATATATATATATATATATATATATATATATATATATATATAGTGTGTATATATTCAGTGGCGTGAAAAAGTGTTTGCTACTTCTTGTTTTTTTTTTTCTTTTCTGCATGTTTGACACACTTTAATGTTTCAAATCATCAAACCGATTTAAATATTAGTAAAAGATATATATATTTTTAAAGGTTTTTCCTATTGAGGGAAGACTAATTCCAAAACTACATGGCCCTGTGTGGAAAAGTGTTTGCCCCCTAAACCCCTAATAAATGGTTGTGCCCCTCTTAGCAGCAACAACTGCAATCAAGCGTTTGCGATAACTTGCATTGAGTCTGTTACTGCGCTGTGGAGAAACTTTGGTCGAGAGAGAGAGAGAGAGAGAGAGAGAGACGATACCTTGAGTAACTCAAATAATTCGAAATGCTTCGTTTAACTCCACGGACCATTATTACTGACGCAACACCCGCTAAACTCTGGACCGCTCTGGGGTTTTACTTATAAGATGTCGTACGCACAAAAAACGGAGCTGAAATTGATTAACATTTTAAATTGTCGTTAGAAATTGATTTTGATATTTTTATTTATATATTTTTATTTTGCATTTTGGCAATAAAATGCACTAAAAGGGTTTTCTTGATATTCTTCTACGAACTTTCAGAAAAAAATTTTTTTACCTTTTCTAAAAAGGAGCCAAATGACATGTTCATTTTGAGAGACCCGTGTTTTTTTCTCTTGTATATTCAGTGTTGCTCTTTAGTTGAGATAAGGTACTTCTTATCCGATGAATTGATGGAATAATCACTAGAACACTCGGGTACTAAAATAATCGATAGCTGCAGCACTAATATATAAATATATACAACATGTAAGTTGACGGAAACCTTGTGACGTGACTCTCGTTGCTGTTGTCACTTCATGTTTCTCTGTGTGTGTTCAGTAGACAGATCGGATTTGTAGAGCATCTTTTATTACGGCTCTCTATGAACCACTTTGAACATCTGCCCTGACGTGTGTGTGTGTGTGTGTGTGTCTACACAGGGGGAAGTGAAGGTCAAGGCCGGATCCTTCAGCGATTCCCAGAGAAGGACTGGGAAGATAACCCCTTTCCTCAGGGCATCGAGCTGGTGAGTACAAACACACACACACACACACACACACACACACACACACACACACACACACACACACACACACACACACACACACACTTTAAGCTTTACTGTTTAACATACAATCCATGCTCTGCTGAGAAGATACTGCACTTGCTCTCTTTCTTCCAACTCTCTCTCTTTGAACACTTCTGTTTTTAATATCAGAGGACTTTTGTGCTTCTGAGTGATTTGAGCAGCTTCCGCTCAGCTCAGCTTCATCTCCCAGGTTTTTTCATTTATTTAAAAATTATTGTTGAGGGAACAAAAATGCGACCTCCTGGCGGTACAGATCCGGTTCTCATGTTGTACCGAGTATCGATGACGATAGAAACACACAGACACACGATATCGGCGATAGCAAAACTCGAAAATCTTTTTTTTTTTTTTTTTACATTTTCCTGTTTCGCATATTGAATCGTGTAGAATTATGTTCTTGTGGATGTGTAAATGTATTGAATTTGATTCATTTCGGTTTGTATTGCGTGAATTAGATTCCTATCTCTGATAAATAAGCCAATGGTGAGTAAAACCTCCCTGAGAGGAACCAGACTCCAAAGCAAACCCATCCTCATCTGTCCATCACCACCTCATTACCCATCATTGTTGAGGGCAATGTAGCAAAATTATATTCCAAAATACAGTCCAAGTCCTTGTTCACGATTCCTGAGTTTAACCCTCTGTCGTAACTTCATGGATCTACAGCCGTGTTCACACTAATGTGTTTTCACCCTGTAGGACTTAGAGGCGATGCAGATCACACAGCGTGGTGTGGCATGTGTTTTTATGTATGAAACACAGATTTATTTATGATGTACTGTGTCCGTTTGTCCGTGTCAGTTCTGCCAGCCCAGCGGATGGCAACTGGTCCCTGAGCGAGAGCCTCCCTCTTTCTTTGTGGCCGTCCTCACAGACATCAACTCCGAACGCCATTACTGCGCCTGCTTCACCTTCTGGGAGACTGTCGATAACCCTCAGGTAAGGGAAGAAGTGAAGACGGAAAGGTATGGGTAAAAAGATGGAGAGAAAGTGAGGGATGATGTTTATGACGGAGAGGGAACGGAAAAGAAAGGGAGACCAAGCAAGACGAGGGAAACGGGGAAGACAAAAATATGAAATAGAGAGGGGGGACATGATGAGTAATAGACAGAGACAAAGTGAAAGGCTGAGACAACGAGAGAGAGAGAGAAAGAGTGACCCTGAGACAGTGTGAGGGAGAGAAAGAAACCGAGTCAAAAGACGTGAAGACGAAGGACATGAACAGGGAATAGATAGAACAGATGGAAAGAGTGTGAGTGAGGATTGTTATTACTGAGAGAAATGGTAAAGAAAGCAAGACAAAGTGAGACAAAATGGGAGAGATGAGGAGAAAAATCAAAACAGAGAAACGGAGAGAGAGAAGTAATGACAAAGGCAATGAAAAAGCACAGGGTGAATAGATGGACAGAACAGAAGGAGAGAAAGTGAGGAAGGATTGTTGACGGGAAAAAAAAGACAGGACATCGGAATGGGGACAAAATGCAAAAAAATTGGGAGAAAAACGAAAAAGAAAGGCCGAGAGAAAAAAGAGAGAGAGAAAGCAAAGACAAGGTCCATGGAAGGTGAATAGCTGGACAGATGGAGAGAAAGTGAGGATTGTTATGAAGGAGAGAGTACAAGAAGGAAAGGAAATTATAGAGCAAATAAAAGACAGAAAGAATGAGAGATGGTGACAAATAGAGGCGGAAATATAGGCGGATAAAGAAGCAGCAATTGAAAATGTGTTCTTCAGAGCTCAATATTATAGTTTTCCTGTGTGTGTGTGTGTGTGTGTGTGTGTGTGTGTGTAGTTAAAGGACGAGCCGAGCGAAGCAGACGAAGATGAAAGTCCTGATCTTGTACAGCCTGCACAGCTATATGCCCCCAAGAGCCTGGTGCTGGTGTCCCGCCTGGACCACACCGAGGTGTTCAGAGTGAGTGTGTGCACACACACACGCACGCACACGCACGCACACTCTCTCTCAGTATGATATGGACCTGAGTCATGAGTGTGTCTCTCTGTACAGAACTGTCTGGGACTCATCTTCAGTGTCCACGTGGAGCACATCAACGTTCCCCTGGAAACGGTGATCGGGAATCTCCTGACCTGCATCATTCCTGTCGCTGGAGGATCTCAGGTGAGGCTCGACTTTGTTTCTATAGCGCTTTTTACAATTAAACATGGTCTCGAAGCAGCTTTACAGAGCGTAAGAATTAAAGAACAAATTATTTTTAAATAAGTGAATTGTGTGTTTATCTCTGATGCACAAACCTACTGTACACTGCGATCATACACACTCGCAGTATAGAGTGAGATGCGCCATGTTGCACAGCTGGACTGCAGCTGGCAGGAGCAGCGCTAACAGATCGAGGAGCAGCTCATACCTAACTACCATAAGGGTAGCCAGTGGATCTCAGAAGTATTTACCCCATTTTTAAAGTATTATAACCCAGAGCCTGTGGGGGGTAAATACTTATGCAAACAATTTCCTTCTGGTTTAAATCTTTTATATATATATATATATATATATATATATATATATATATATATATATATATATATATATATATATATATATATATATATATATATATATATATATATATATATATATATATATATATATATTCAATTCTTTTTTTTTTACATTCCTTTTCAGTGCATGTGCTTCTCCATCGCTCTCTACCCTTTTCTTCCTTCTACTCTTTCCTTTTCTTTTTTTCATTTAATTTCTGTTCATTTTACATTTTGATATTTTCCCTTTTTGCCATCTTTTTTTTTTAATACATTTTGTTTCTTTTTTCTAAATTATTTTTAGAACTGAATACATTTTCTGCTTTCTTTCTTTCTTTCTTTTCTTTCTTTCTTTTCTTTCTTTCTTTCTTTCTTTCTTTCTTTCTTTCTTTCTTTCTTTCTTTCTTTTCTTTTCTTTTCTTTTCTTTTCTTTCTTTCTTTTCTTTCTTTTCTTTTCTTTTCTTTTCTTTTCTTTTCTTTTCTTTTCTTTTTCTTCCTCTTCCTCCCTCCATTGACATGAAATGCCTTCCTGCTCTTCTGTTTGTATGTGAATGTGTGTGTGTGTGTGTGCACGTGTGTGTGTGTGAGAGTGAACAGTAATCCCACTGAATGTGAATTCAGATAAAGCCTTAATATTTGATTTGATTTGTATTGTTATGGTTAATATATGTACTTTTACATGTGGTTTATGTGTTAAGTGAAGGACTGCTCCCACTGACCTACTCTATAGTACATGTGTGTATACGCATCATTTTCTCATTACTATTGGCGCCTCCTCCCCGTTTCACTCCTGACAAGTGTATAATGTATAAATCGGTTCCTTTCTTCAGTTTGTGACTCATACATGAACCTTTGCTGGTTTCCTGTGTGTTCCAGATTAACGATCCCCCAGTCTGTAGTTTATCTGACTGGCTGCTGGGTTGTTTTCAGGTAACCGCGACCTTTTATTCGCAGCTTTTAGCCAAATCACGATTCTTTATCATGATTCTGTCTGTCGATGATCAATAATTGTTTTGTTTTTTTTTGCACATATTTGTTTCCCCCCTCAGAACTTGCTACGGTTGTGTGACTCATTTGCGTTTCACTCACTGTTTTTGTTGCTCTTAGCCAATCAGACAATCAGAATCCTAACATTTGGGGCTGGTGTGTTACATATGAGCATTGTTTCAGTGCACAAAACCAAACACTCGTGCGGTATAGAAAGAGAACACAGATTTGACGGGGGGACAGTGGGGGTGGATGGCAGATGGCAATCGAAGCAGGCTGCTTTGTTTAGGACAGCCTCAGAAACACAAGCACACATACACCCTTATATAAACCAAAATCTTTTTATAGTTATACTCACCATTATAGGTCACTAAATATTACTTTATAATGAGAGCGTACCTCCATGATTGAACGTTCTATTGTGAACATTCCCACCTGAACATTTTCACTTCCCAAAAACTGTATCCTTACTTTCAGTGGATGTATAGATAAATGCTGCTGCTGTGATCATGAAGACTCTTTATTCATTATCTGGTCATCCTGTAAAATTACATAGTTCTTGGTTGGAAATTCAAAACACCTACTGACACAGGAGACTCCTCCCATGAACGTTTAATAACTTGTCTGTGTTCACGTGTACTTTTGTTTATTATATAATGCATAGCTAATGGCAGTTTTCCTATTTACATCCTGCAGCCTATTTCCTATTTACATCCAGAAAGCTGAAACGTGGCCGTTAGCAAAAACCTGAAAAATTGCAAATCGAAGACTCATGGTGGAAAACCTACTCACGGAATAGACTCGTATAACGTATAAAAACTTGACTGTGTTCATGTGTGCTTTTCCTTTTGTTTATAATAAAATGCTAATGGAAAATTTCTTACTCACAATCTGCTCCTTATGAACAACCTGGCAACCTGGTAAATCTACATCTAAATTCTTAAAGATCGATCTGTAGACGTTATAAACAGGTTTTGAGAAATCTATCTGTATAAAAATGAGTCAATAGAGTTTCAGACCTCCATCTAAAATACGTAAAACACCAGTAACACGATTTTCTTTTTGTTCCTCTCAAAGAATATTTCTCAGGCTCACGTCTCATTACATACATCTGCCTCCAATTAGGGCCAAAAATGGAGACGTTTCTGAATGAGTCGTGTGTGTGTGTGAGAGAGAAAGAAAGAGAAAAAGAAAGAATTAGAGAAAGCGATAGCACTATGTATTAGCACCATGACTCGGCAAATTCGTTTCACCCTGTTTGTGTGAAAGACGAAGCCGTTGTTGCGCAATCCTGACAACAGGGCGGCTCATCGAGTCGTGTCAAAAGAAATAAAACAACCCGAGGTACTGCTCTACATGTTCTATGTTATAAAAGCTCACAAAGCGGACATACTATACGATTTTTATCCAAAAAACCCCAAAACTGATTTATTGTTTTTATTTCACAGCAGTTTCAATGAGGTTTTATTAGTTGCTAACCAACATTGTAATGCAAAAACCAAAAATTTAAGACTTTCTTATAGAGGAAAACGCACCGACACTGGAGACTCCTTCCACACGTTTCATTATTGAACACATGTTGATGAATTTTTTGTTTCCCTATTGCTTAATACAAACCTATTATCAGGTCCATCCTGACGATAAAAATGCATAATTATCTAATCTTATTTATTTATTTATTTATTTTTACAAAAGAAGCTTTGTGTCTCGGCTTTGTCTTACTCGCTCCTCTCTTTATCGTGTCACGTTGGTTTCTTTCCTTTTGCCATTTCAATGTCGGTATTTCTGTGGGTTCTGATTCATGTCAAGCCTGGTGTATCTAACCCCTGTGATTTCCTGTGGTGTTTTTCGGTGTGTGTGTGTGTGTGTTGTATGTGCGATGTGCTCCTGTGTCGCTAATCTAGCCAGGCGAGGAGGACAGAGAGGACAGCTTGGTACGACCGGTTTGCTTGTTTGTTTGTTTTAAAATCTTTCTATCTGTTATCACTGCTACCAGGCTTTCACTTCTATGAATGAAAGACATTCTCGGCTTTACGGGAGACAAATCGGATCTCTTCACATCACACGTAGGGGGTGTGGAGAAAGTCCTGAGCCTCACCGTGCCATCGCTGCGGCATTGCGTGCATGTGCTGCTGCAGCTTCTTCTAGCTAATTGATAATAGCCAGAACAACCACAACCACAACCACCACTGATGCACAGTGTCTAATAGAAGGACATGGAATTTTGTGTGTGTGTGTGTGTGTGTGTGTGTGTGTGTGTGTGGGTGTGTGGGTGTGTGGGTGGGTAAGTTTGTCTAAAGGCACATGGGCGTCTCATGAATTATTAGGCTAAATAATTCACATTCTTACAAAAGCTGTTTTTTTTTGTTGTTTTTTTTTCTCATTCCTTTTTTTTTTATAAAATAAAAAAAGGCAATCAAAACTGCTTGCTTGAGCTCAGCTGGTCACTCAATAACTACTATGGTGGTTTGGACTTTTGTTAGTCGTCTAAATGCCTTAGCTTGCTGATCATTCTGGTGTTTTTCGATAATTGTATATTGTAAATCATTAATAACGAGAGTGACAATGCCTGCTTTTTACGGGATGCTAGTTTACACGCAGTGACCCAGCCATCTAGTTAAATTTCCCTTAGCCAACCAACTACCTATCCAGCTACACCCCTAAGTTAATGTTAGGCATAATTGTTATAGTATATTTTAATTTTTCTGCCAATTTTTATATTTTACATACATTTTAAATTGACTCAGCTACTAAAATGAACCGTGTGCTAGTTAGCTAGCTCAAGTACCTCAGGTTTTGCTCAAGTACCTCAGGTTTTGATCAAGTACCTAGTTAAAGTACCTCAGGTTTTGCTAAAGTACCTCAGGTTTTGCTCAAGTACCTAGCTAAAGTACCTTAGGGCTTGATCAAGTACCTAGCTAAAGTACCTCAGGGTTTGTTCCAGTACCTAGCCAAAGTATCTCAGGTTTTGATCAAGTACCTAGCTAAAGTACCTCAGGTTTTGATCCAGTACCTAGCTAAAGTATCTCAGGTTTTGTTCAAGTACCTAGATAAAGTACCTCAGGTTTTGCTAAAGTACCTCAGGTTTTGCTAAAGTACCCAGCTAAAGTACCTAGCTATAGTACCTCGGGTTTTGCTTAATTCTGTTACACTGGGCTGATGGTAAATAAGTAAATTGCTCACAGCATGCTTATATTTCTTAATATTTGTTAATTCCAGTCAAATCTGTTCGTAAGAAAGTTTAGTAAGTGAATCAATGCTAATAATATAACACCGTTCAATTCAGTTTGATATTTATAGCGCTTTTAACAACGAACAATTTCCCAAAGCTTTACAGACCTGAATTAATACAAGTATACATTTTTACATTTATATATTATTGTAAGTTTATTCCTAATGAGTGAGCCAGTGGTGTCACGAGAAAAAACTTCCTGAGATGGTATGAGAAGGAAACCTTGGGAGGAACCAGACTTAAAGAGGAATCCATCCTCGATACATTACAGTTCCATCACTGATGAGGTTATTAACAGTTCACTGATGGAGACTCGAGGGTAAAACTGTTCATGGAGACTGCAGTCCAAATCCATTGTCTTGGTTCTTGAGTTTAACCCTATATTTAATGTATTTATTTAAATAAATTTGCAATGTGGTTTTCTTGTCTACAGCAAAGCCACTTAAAATTTTCCACGCAATAAACCCATGTATTTATCAGCTTTAAAAACGTGCTCCACTACCTGCTCTACATGGCCACTGCCTAGGGACTTTAAAAAATCTTAAAGATAAATTACTTTAAAAACGGTAAAAACACACTGTAGGTTTTTTTTTTTTTTTTTTTTTATGCTGTAGTTTGAAATGACACCAAACTTTGGAAACGCTCTGCCATTTTCTTTGGCCTGAATCTTCTCCTCGCCCCTCGAGGTTTTCTCCTCGTTCTTCCATTTTTCATTCTGCAGAGTCTTCTGTGTTCCCTTTGACAGAGCGCTCCAGAGTTTTGTGGGCGGTGCGTCAGTAATAATGGTCCGTGGGAAACAGTGCACCGTGTGTAGTTAAATGGACTGAATGATTAATTTTTGTAATCGAGTTGTAAACCAAGACACCAAGAGATTTCAACACTCAATGCTGAAAAAATTCATTTCTTTATGGTTTTCAAGCAAAAGCATTTTATTTTTAAACAGGTGTCAATGAAACGTTTGCTTTGACGTGTAATGCCTTGATATTCTAAAACAAATTGAATGCCCAGTGCTTTCTGTTTGGTCTGTTTGTTTTGGTGTTTTATTTCCGAAGGATAAGCAGCTGAATATTATATATTGCATCATAATATTTTTTTCTCGTTAACACGTCATAACAAAAGTCGCTTTCTCGGTATCACGACTTAATTTTTTTCCGTGATCTTGATCTAACAAACATCGTTTCCTCATGAACGGTAGTTAATTTCTGTGTATTTGTGGACGAGATCACAAGAAAATTCATTCGCGATCACGAGAAAACAAGAAAGAAAAACAATTGTAATGCATGACCTCTTAAAACGTCTGTACGTAAATGAATAAGTAAAAGAATAAAATCTAAAAACGTTACAAAAAAAATGGATCAATTAACTCACATTAACAATTCTTTTATCTTTTTTTTTTTCCTTTTTCAAGAAATATGCTACTCAATACATTTGACATAAATTATTTTATTTACTTTTATGTTAAAAAAAAAAAAAAAAATCAACAGAAGTCCTGCTTTTTTTCCAGAAAGCTTTTGATAATCAGTGTTTGGAATGTAAACTAATCTTGCATGGACCTGCTGTGTGCTGAAGATCGTAATCCAGAAACGAAGCTGCTCTCGTGTTTCATGCTTCAGAACCAGATTGCTGATGATAACCGGTGAATGGCATGACATGCTGTGTGTGTGTGTGTGTGGCATAGCTGCTAATCCCTCCACTTCACATACACACTCATACGCCCACACTTGCACGCACTAATCTGGATCCCTGGGTTCTGCACGGACATGGACTTGTTAAGCCTCATGTGTTCATGCTTGTGTGTTCAGTTTCTCATTTCTTTTTTTTTCGTCATCCATAAAGAGGACCATCACCTTGGGGGCAGGAGACAGACAGG
This sequence comes from Silurus meridionalis, assembly GCF_014805685.1. Lineage (NCBI taxonomy): Eukaryota > Metazoa > Chordata > Actinopteri > Siluriformes > Siluridae > Silurus > Silurus meridionalis. Next base: position 6,305,026 of record NC_060901.1, on the reverse strand, counting down.
TGATCCAGACGCCCATCAACGACTCGCTTCCTGTGAGCGGATGCAGCGTGGCCCATCTCTTCAGGCAGCTCGGTAAGTCAGTCATGAACCTAGCGCTGACCAAAACATGCGATTGTATAAGCCCCGCCCACACTCGAGACTAGAACCCGGTTCTCAATGCAGACTCGTGATTCTGCGTTAAACAATCAAATCAAATCAAATTTTATTTGTCACATACACATACATACAGGGTACGAAATGCTTTTAACGACGGTCCGGCATGAGGGAATAAAATAGGGTAAAAAGGGGAATAAAAATATAAATATAATAACAAAATTTAAGAAATATATACTAAGAAAAAGAAGGCAGATAAATAAAGATATCTAAATATATATGTATATATACATACATATACATATATACCTATATATACACATACACAGAAAATGTTTATGGCAGTGTGCAGTTAACCAGTAAACAACAGTAAACAGTAAACAAGTTAGGCATGTTTTTGATTGTCCATAAGTGTCCTTGTGCGGAATGGTGTGGTATAAAAAAAGAATATAAGAAATATGAAATAAATACGAAAAAGAAAATGAAAATATGAAAGTAAAGTGCACTGTGCTGTGCAAGTCCAGTGTATAATGTGCCGTGTACGAAAAGTGTGATTGTGCAGGGGAAAAAAGGGTGATGATGGAGAGTGGGCCAGTTTTAGATCCTGGGTGTTTCCTGGTTTAAACACCGAATGGCCTGCGGGAAGAAGCTCCTCCTCATTCTCTCTGTGTTCGCCTTCAGGGAGCGGAAGCGTTTCCCCGAACGCAACAGAGAAAAGAGTCCATTGTTGAGATGGCTGAGGTCCTTCACAATCTTCCTGGCTCTGGTCCTGCACGCGTGCTGTAGATGTCCTGCAGGTCAGGAGCTCGGTGTGGATGGTACGTTCAGCTGAGCGCACCACCCTCTGGAGGGCTAGTCTGTCCTGCATGGTGCTGTTCCCGAACCAGGAAGTGATGCTACCCGTCAGAACGCTCTCAATGGTGCAAGTGTAAAAAGTCTTAAGCACCTGAGAGGGTAGTTTAAAGTCCCTTTAGCGTCTCAGATGGTACAGACGCTGCCGGGCCTTCTTCACCAGGGTGTTGATGTGACAGGACCAAGACAGGTCCTGTGTGATGTGAACACCCAGGTACCGGAAACTGTCCACTCTTTCCCCTGGAGTCCCGCAGATGTTTAGCGGTTGGTATGACCGCTCCTGCTTCCTGCTGAAGTCCACGATCAACTCCTTAGTCTTGCTGACGTTCAGGAGAAGGTTGTTCTCCTGGCACCATCTCTCCAGGTTTTTAACCTCCTGTAGGTAGGCCGTCTCATTGTTGTTGGAGATCAGGCCCACCACAACGGTGTCGTCAGCAAACTTGATGATGGTTGTGGAGTTGGAAGTGGCCACACAGTCATATGTGTACAGTGAGTACAGCAGGGGGCTCAGAACACAACCCTGGGGAGCTCCAGTGCTGAGGGTGAGGGTGGATGAGGTGTGTTTTCCCACCCGTACAGCTTGTGGTCTGTCCGTCAGGAAGTTTGAGATCCATTGACACAGCGGCAGGCTGAGTCCCAGGACCTCCAACTTAGAGGTGAGTGTGGAGGGAATTATGGTGTTGAACGCTGAACTGTAGTCCACGAACAACATCTTTGTGTAATTCCCGTTTCTTTGGTCCAGGTGGCTGATAGTAGTGTGGAGAAGATGTGCAATTGCGTCCTCAGTCGAACAGTTCTGACGGTACGCAAACAGTAGTGGGTCCAGTGTGTCCGGTAGTGAGGCAGTGATGAAGTCTCTGACCAGTCTCTTAAAGCACTTCATCACTACTGAGGTCAGAGCTACAGGCGATAGTCATTTAGGCAGGCGGGCTGGGGTTTCTTGGGACAGGGACAATAGTGGACTGTTTAAAACATGAGGGGACAACAGACTGTTCCAGAGAGAGGTTGAATATCTCAGTGAACACCGGTGCTAGCTGGTCAGCGCAGGCTTTCAGAACCCGACCTGTGATTCCATCTGGTCCTGCTGCCTTCCTGGTATTCACTCTCTTGAATGCCCTCCTCACATCATGCTCCGAGATGGTGAATGTGTTTACCTCTCTGGCTCTCTCAGCGTGCATGCTGGTTGTGCCACTAGCGCCGCTAGCGTGGTTAGCTGCAGCCTCGAAACGAGCGTAAAAGGTGTTTAGCTCGTCTGCCAGAGAAGCGTCCGCATTCACCATTCTGGAAGATGGTGTTTTATAGTCGGTTATTGTCCTTAGTCCCTGCCACAGGCTCCTGGAGCCACCTTGTTGGAACTGTGACTCCAGTTTCCTCCCGTAGCGCCGTTTTGCATCCTCATACAAATGATTCGTATTCACTCATTAGGAAAACATACAATGTGTAAATAAAAGTTTGTGGACATCTGACTATAAGATTCGTATTTGGTTTTTTTTTTAAGGATCCCCTTCTACATTTAATCTTTATTTACTTAATAACCTCCACACAGTATATTTATTTATTTATTTATTTGCATTAAAATATCATTTTCTAATCCAAAACTAATAAAGATAGGAAACTGAGTATTTCCTCTGCATCAGATTTAAGAAGAGCAGGTGGGCTATAATCATTGGAACAGTTATGTAGTCAGGAACTGCTTGCTGGCATAATAATAATAATAATTTAATTAATTATTTCAATAAATAATTAAATACATTTAATAAATTGTTTTATTGAATATGTTTAGCTCAAAACCCATTCAGACTCAAACCAAAAGTGCTGATTTTGACTATTTTTTTTATGTCTGTCCCTAATACATGGCTAATTGACATTTAAACCCACACTACATGGGCAAAAGTTTGTGGACACTCAACTATAAGATTTTTGACCATCCTATTTTCCATTTGCTGTTATAGCAACCTCCATTCTTCAGGGCAGATGTTCCACTAGATTTTCCAGTGGAGATTATAGAGATTTGTACTTTGTTAGTAAAGTCAGGTACTGATGTAGGTGAGGAGACCTGGGGTGTGTTCCAGTTCATCCCAAAGGTGTTCAGTGGGGATGAGGTCAGAGCTTTGTAGCAGGAGATCTTCCACCCCAACCCCTGTAAAGCATATCTTCATGGAGTTTGCTTTGTGCACAAAGTCATTGTCATGCTGGAACAGGTTTGGGTCTCCTAGTTCAAGGGGAAAGGTCAATGCTAAAACATCCTATTGAAGTGTGTGCCTCCAACTTTGTGGTAACAGTTTGTTAAAGAACCACATATGGCTGGACAAGTCAGGTGTCCCAATAATTTTGTCTCTATAGTGTAAGATGTTAAGCTTAACCAGAATTGGGTTATGACTAATATTAGGAGGGAAATGGCAGCTGTTGTTTTCTGTGGTTTGTTTAGATCACCAGCGTTGAGCTACACTGAACACACACACTGAGAGCTGAGTCTTATCAAAGCCAAAAGTGAACACCGATATTTTCTTAAACTTAAATCAATAAATTGTAAAGCTACAGTATGTGCCGAATATATTTAATGCCATTTGTACAGAAAGACGTACAGTTCATCCCCATACGTACAGCTTGGTTCGCTCCAGCAGCGTTCTAGAGCTTTGTACAATCTGCTTTAAGACATGGACATAATAGTAAACATTACAAAATGATGTATGCTGAAATGCTTTCGAAGAAACTGCTTGAAAACGTCTAGCTTCATGCAACAACGCCAAGGGCTGTTACCAAAACCAGTCAACTCGCAGTCACTTCCCGTTTTACAAGGAAGTGGCTCAATTCTCAGGCCGTTTCACCAGAACCATCACGGATCACGTCATAATGTGGTTTTTGAAGGAACCTAGAGACAAGCCACATCTTGCAATAGAAAAAAGAGGTCTCTCAGGTTGTCGAGGCAAAATGTCCTTCACGTTAATCGTTTCTCCACGCAGGTATCGTGAACGTATTGTATCTGTTCTGCGCCGCTCTGACCGAGCACAAGATCCTCTTCCTGTCCAAGAGCTACCAGCGGCTCACTGACGCCTGCCGAGCGCTGCTGGCTATCATGTTCCCGCTAAAATACAGGTGTGTGTGTTGGGAAGGAATTCCATAGAAAGTACTGGATTTGTATACATTTGTGGGTTCTTTCCCACTAGTTTGATATTATGCCTTAATAAAATTCTCACACTCGCAACCTTTGATATCAGGAATCCTCCTGTTAAAGTATTTGGAAAATCACCTCCATTATAAATGATTTAATTGACAGTTTTGTTGTCATAATAAAACCAGATTATATTTTATATGTAACCGTACCTGTTCTGTGTTTGGTTTGATTGGGATTGCAGTGGCTCATGGCTGAATAATGATAATATAATAGCAACTTTTTTCGTTTTATATAGAAAGTATTATTTTTTTCTCCTCCCCCACAATAAATTTCTTCCTCACAGCTTCACCTATGTCCCCATCCTTCCCGGGAAGCTCCTGGAAGTCCTCAGCACACCGACACCCTTCATCATCGGCGTCAACTCCTTTTTTCGCTTGGAGACTCAGGAGCTGGTATGAAGCAGTTTCTTTTTTGTCTTCTCTGTCTAGGGGTCCCATTACCAACACACTATATTGGCAAAATTATTGGGTCACTGGTAATTGTTATAGTATGTGATTTTTGAGCACTACATTCCACATTTAGTCCCAATTTGCTCTTCTGAATCCCTTCACTCTTCTGGGAAGATGTTAACCTAGATTTTGGAGCGTGCTTATGGATATTTGTGTTTATCAGCTCACAAAGGTATTACGAAAGGCAGGTGCTAATGTAGGTGAGGAGGCCTGGGGTGCAGTCAGCGTTCAAATTCATCACAAAGGTGTTCAGTAGGGATGAGATCAGAGCTCTATAGCAGGCCACTCAAGATCTTTCTCTCCAAAGCATGTAAACCAGATCTTCATGGAGCTCGCTTTGTGCACAGGGGCATCACCATGCTGGAACAGGTTTGGGTTTCCAAGTTCAAGCGAATGCAAAGTCTTTTTATAGCGCATCTAAAGACACAATTGAGTGTCTCCAGCTTTGTGGTAACAGTTTGGAAAAGAACCACATATAGCAGGAAAAGTCAGGTGACCCAATACTTTGGCAATATAGTGTGTATATATATATACACTTCCACCTCGTCCTTATTTAAAAAAACCTGTAGTCTGGTAACCTTTTTTGAAGAACTGTTTGAATCTGCCGTGTGTGTGTGTGTGTGTGTGTGTGTGTGTGTGTGTGTGTGTGTGTGTGTGTGTGTTTACAGTTGGACGTCATCATCGCAGATCTGGACGGAGGCACGGTGACTATCCCGGAGTGTGTCCACATATCTCTGCTGCCTGAGCCTCTTCTGCAGCACACACAGGCGGTGCTCTCCATGGTAACCCCCCTTTCTCCTCTAACACACACTCCGATCACTGTACTGTGACACACAGCACTGAACCACCTGCTTATGTTTAAATTACACTAAGCTGATGTGTCTCTGAGTCTCTCTCTCTCTCTCTCTCTCTCTCTCTCTCTCTCTCTCTCTCTCTCTCTCTCTCTCTCTCTCTCTCTCTCTCTCTCTCTCTCTCTCTTTTCCCCCCGATCGACAATTTGAGGTTTTGGCGCCGACTGAAAAGCACAAACCGCAGATCTGTTGTGAATTTTGTAGACGAAAGTGTTGAAATTCTAGGAGCAAGGTGCACACATCCAGCACACAAACGTTTCATTTCATGCTTTAGATTTCCATCTTTTTATATCTTTGAGCGCCTTCTTGTTTAAACGCTTATCTCCATACGGAGGCTTCGTTCCAAAGACAGACCCCGTCACGTGACTCGGCTTCTTCCATATTTGTAGGGTTTTCCAGGAACTCGTTTTATAGTTGTTGTAGAGTTTATAATAGGGTCATAAATTTCACTATCAGACTGTGGGGTTCATGTGTATAACAAGGAACAGTGGGAGGAAATGTTTCATTTGTTTTTTTTTTATTATTATTTATTTTTATTGGTGTATGATGGGATTATTGGGTTTGCCAGTGACCAGCTCATAAATGTTTACAACGTACAACAAAAAAAGTTCATAACAAAAATTGTAGTAACATTACCGCATTTGGCAGATTTCCTTATCAAACGCGACTGCAGTGGCAGCATGGTGGTGCTGGAATTTGAACTCGACCTTCACTTCCACAGTTCAACATCTTGATTGCCACTGACCAGCTCATGAACATTCACACAACAGGAAGTTCATGGAAAAAAAAACCTTCCCTGTACAGTATATTCAGATTTTTGTTATTAATATTATTATTTATCAATTTAATAATAAACATGCTGGAGTTAATTGTCTTAACAACCAGATTAAAAACAATCCTACATTCATAAATTCACATTAAAAAAAAAAAATCAAAATAATATTTAAATGAGTATGCAAATTTATTTTTAATTAAACAAAGCCTCATTTGAATATAGTATAGTAATTTTTATGGAATTCCCTTTTTTTCCCCATGTACAGTGTGTATAAATGGATTAATAATCCTACATTAATCTTTTCATAATATAATATATCTATATACGCATCATGTACGATTTTGGATTTATTTTTAATCCAAATGTATGCATGTTTAAGCCTCATTTGCATAAATTTTTTTATTATTGATTTTTTGAAGAATGTAGGGGATTCTAACTCATGAGCATATGTGCACCCAGAAGTTCATAAAAAAAAATCTATATTGATGATTTATTACATGTCTATGTTTTCAATGTTTTATTGAGTATACATATGTATTTTAAGATAAACAACGCTTTATTTGCATTGCCAATTTTTGGAAATTATTCCAATGCATAATCTATTTCTACTAAATCTACTTTGTGTCATAACTCTGATAAACTTCTGTTTGGATTGTACAAATTGTTAGGTGTGTTCTAGGTTCTTTATGTGTTTATGTAAGAAATAATGACCTTTTTTTCAAGCCTGTGCAAAGGCAGTATTTTCTCGACTTGCTCAGAAATCCCCTCAGCACCACGTGCTCGCTTTTGAAACGTCCCGCTTTTAAATTGAAAGCACCGCAGTTGTTTGTTTAGAGTTGTGTAAGAGATGAAATATAATAGCTGTCGGGTTTTTTTTCTTCACGTTGATGGGAATGAGCTCGCCCTTGCGAACGGGATTTTCCTTTTGGGTGCTGGAGTTGTGTTGTGGTGTTGGGAATATCTTTTGGTCTCATTCAGAGGGAATGATTCGATTCCGTATGCCAGCTACTTGCCGTAATTGGTGCGTTTGCCGCATACGACCAGAGAAAGTGAAAGGATGAAGGAGTATGAAGTGCTTTATGAGTTTAGAATGAAAGCCAGAATGTCTGTCTGTCTCTCTCTCTCTCTCTCTCTCTCTCTCTCTCTCTCTCTCTCTCTCTCTCTCTCTCTACACAACAGTGCACTGGTCTGTTTTCTCTCTCAGTGGCTCTCTGACAGAAGTCAGTGTGCTGCTATTTTTCCTCTCTCTGTAGAAACTAATGGAAACTTTTGATTGATTTTTTATTTTTATTTATTTATTTTTTTTTTTTTAACTCGTTCCTTTTTAATTTACCGAAAGCATAAAATCAAGTCATACACGCCATGCAAGAACAAGTCAGTCTAGAAAATAGAAAATATATTAGCAAAGAAAAATGAATTTTTTACAACGGTCTTTGGTTTCTTTTTCTTTTTTTACAATTTCTTCGCTGCACAAGCACATGGCCAAAGTTCTATAATCATATCATTTAGTTAATTTCCCTCTCTCTCAATTTTTTATTTTTATCTTTATTTATTTTTTTGCGCAAAAGAACTTGGCCACAAGTTCTTTATCATATAAAGGTTTCCTTTTTTTCTTCTATTCTTTTTTTTTTTTTTAAATACGTTGCCAAAGTTCATCATAATACAAAAGAAATGCTCTTCAGATAAATGCAGCGTGACGGAAACCAAAGTGCGCTCAATCACAAATTGACAGGTTGTTGCTCCACACAAGTCAGGTGACTGATATTAAACACGTACATGAGCTAAAATTAGCACTGAGCACAACTAGCTGTAAGGCTGTAGGTAAATATAGCACACATTAATCGCATTTTTTCTGATGATTTGCATATAACCGATGTGTAAACGCCACTTGATGTCGATATTGTGGTAGACTACTAATCGTGCAGACATGTTTACATCAGTTCGCACAAGCCTACATGAATAAAAGGTCATGTGATCTCGATTGTGGCATCTGGTTCGTGTGTTTTTTGGGTGGAGTTTTGATGTGGATGCTTGTGCTGCCTAGGTGCTGGATCCGGAGCTGTCTGTAGCAGATCACGCTTTCCCTCCGTCCTCCACGCAGCCCTCGCCAGTAAGGATCCAGGTACGATACTGTAAAGCTCACACTTTTACACAACGATGGATCTCCACTGATCTGACACCATTGTCTTCTGCCCTGTAGGACAAAGAGGTCCGTGCCGTGTTTCTGTGGCTCTTCGCGCAGCTTTTCCATGGATATCGCTGGTGTCTGCATATCATTCGTATTCACCCCGAGCCGGTCATTCGCTTCCATAAGGTCCTGCTGCGACTAGAACTTGCCTCACACAGACTTTTTTTTTTTCTGTATTTTCTTTTCATTGCAATTTTTTTTCTGTTTTTCTCTCCAGGCTGCTTTTCTGGGTCAGCGAACGCTCTCCGAGGACGACTTCCTGATGAAGGTGCTGGACGGCATGGCGTTTGCGGGCTTCGTGTCTGAGCGAGGGCCGCCGTACAGACCCACGGACCTGTTTGACGATGTGAGATTTGGATCGGTCGTTAGAAAAGTACCCTGCCGTATTGATGCGATGAGCGCGTTTTTATTTTATCCGTCTGTTTCGTTTTCACGTAGCTCATCGCCAACCAGGTGGAGCGAATCCGGCGCGAGCAGAACGACCTGCACAAAGTGATGAACCACATCAAGGAGCTGGCCGAGCATTTATTCAAAAACGTATGTCCCTGTTTCTACCTCTGCACCTCTCAGATCCTTGATGCCTCAGTGTAATTAATGAGTTTGGATGAATTCGAGGTCAACCAATAGTGGATTTTACCGATACCGATATATATATATATACACTACATTGGCAAAAGTTTGCGGACACCTGGTCATAAATATGGTATGTGATTTTTCCACATTAAGTCCCAATTTGCTCTTATAATTCCCTCCACTCTTCTGGGAAGATGTTTCACTGGATTCCACTGCTTGTGCAGATTTGTGCTTATCAGCCACGTGGGTGTGAGTAAAGTCAGGTACTGATGTAGATGATGTAAGGATGTCTGGGGTGCAATCAGGGTTCCAATTCATCCCCAAGATGCTCTATAGCAGGAGATCTTCCACTCCAACTCATGCAAATCATATCTTCATGAAGGACAAGGGGACATTGTCATGGTGGAGCAGGTTCGAGTCTCCTAGTTCTAAAGAAGGGAAACTTTCATGCTACTGCTTCCAAAGAAATCCTTTACAATTGTGTGCCTTCAACATTTGCGATAACAGTTTGGGAAAGAACCACATGTGGCTGGGAAAACCAGGTGCCCTAATATAGGTTATCGTATTCGCCGATAACCTATAGTTTTTAAAATGGATATGCAATAATAAAAAAAAAGAACAAACATGCATAACACATCATGCAAAAAAGTACTGAAATTTATTACAAAAATAAAAAAAACAGTACAGAATTATGAAAAGGTGCTAAATGAAATAAATCTGAATAAATATATGAATGAATAGAATTATATTATTAATAAATTATAAATAAAAAATATAAAACAAACAGCACATGGTGCCAGTTATTCGCCACTAGAGGCCACTCTCATAATGACCCGGAAAAACTATTGGTGTGGATTTTTTGCCAATTGTTCCAGCCGATTAATCTGAAAAACTGATGATTTGGTCGACCTCTGGTATGTTTTGTGTAGTCTATTGCATAGTGATCTTAACTCCAGGTTTGTGTGTGGAAAAAAAAACTAATGTTGATAGTAACAGTAGTGTTAACACTTGGGCACAATGGGGAAGTAGAGCGCCTGTGAAAATAGTATTTATTGTGTATTTTCACTCAGTAATTGACAGTGTGACTTCCTTCTTCATGCCAACTTCCTGAAAGGGACTAGTACAATTTGCTCTTTTTAATGTTTTCCCATTGATTACTGTGAAAGAGTGACCAAAGTATTTCTGTGCCAAAAGAACTCCTTCTGGGTTTGGAATGTTTTTCCGCCAGAGTATGGCTTTTTTTTCACGCCATGAAGGGCAGATTTCCTTGTATGGGTTTTAGAAGTTTTAAGAAAACATGATTTCTTCCACATTTGCAAATCTGCTTAGAAACAAAAAAAATATATTTTAAAAGCAAACTTTTTTTTTTTTTTTTTGGTTATTTGGTTCGTTTTTTTGCACATCTGCAAATCCGTCTGTCTGTCAGTTGTCTTTTTCTTTTCTGTCTGGTTTTCTTTCGGCTGTTTATGTATGTCTCTCTCTGTCTGTCTGTCCGATTATCTGTCTTTCTCTCCACGCAATTTTAAGTTTAAAGTACTTTATTGCCAAAACTGTCTACATACAATTTTGCCAAAGCAAAATAAATAAATATATATATATATATATATATATATATATATATATATATATATATATATATATATATGAATCAATACAAAAGTATCAAAATGCACAATGTTGATAAATAAAATATGAACATTTATAATTTAAATTTACATATAAATAAATGAAGTGAAATGGGGAATTATTTGGCACTAATAATTACAGATGTCTGTCTGTTTATCCACCCAGCTGTCTGTCTCTATTTTCCTGTTTGTATATCTGTTTGTCTGGTTCCCTGGTGGTCTAGTGGTTAGGATGCGGCGCTCTCACCGCTGCGGCCCGGGTTCGATCCACTCTTAGTGCAGGTCCCAAGCCCGGATAAATGGGGAGGGTTGCGTTAGGAAGGGCATCCAGCGTAAAAACGTGCCAAATCCAACATGGGGATGATCCACTGTGGCGACCCCTGATGGGAGAAGCCGAAAGAAAGTTTTATGTCTGTTTATTTGTCTACTCTGGTCTGTCTGTCTGTCTCTCTGTCTCCCTTTACTTTTTTCTATTCATTCATCTGTCACTTTATTACTTTTCCTATCCGTCTGTCTGTTTATCCTGCTATCGATAATTATTAGTTTTTATTACATTTTTGTGGAATAACATCCTGTCCAGCCATTTATCTACTTTACTTTGTAGGAAAAGATTGAAACAGACAAAACGAGACAAACTTTTCTGCTAAATCAGTAGTGTGCTACATAGTGTTTGATTGCAAACGATTATTTCTATACATTACAATGATATAATAATAATAATCTTTACTTTACATCGCACCTTTCAAAGTAGCATCTGAAAGTGCTTTTCAAGCAAAGAAGAAAAAATTTAATTAAGAATAATGAAACTAATAAGAAAAATAATAATGAAAAGACATAAACATCACAAAAATAACAAAAATCACCTAAAAGCTGTCCAGAAAAAGTGAGTTTTAAGAGGAGATTTAAAAACAGTAAAAGACTCGGCCTGTCTAATCTCAGTGGGGAGAGAATTCCACAGCTTTGGTGCGTGTGAGGAAAAAGCCTGATCACTCATTGAGCGTAAACGGGTAGGAGGAACAACCAAAAGACCGGAATCAGAGGAGCGGAGATCACGCCTTGGAGTACCATGTACCAGGCCCCGTACCATGCAATTTTAAAATCAATCCAGAAACTAAAAGGGAGTCAACGCAATGATTCCAACATGGAGAAATATGTTTACCAGTCCTGGTCTTACTCAGAATCCTCGCAGCTGAATTTTGGACAACCTGTAGTTTGTTTAATGTATACGTTTGTATATAAAAGTAATTTGATATTTAAGGACTTTTAAAGCAACATTCATGCTTCTTCTGGAAACTGTTCATTATCTGTTTCTTTTCTCGGCTCTATCTCATATCTCCTACAGGAGAACCCGTACCCTGCAGTAGCCATGCACAAAACTCAGCGCTCAGCGTTGGACAGTCCTCAGTCTCAGATCCCTGTGTCTCTGACCCCCTTTCCGTTCCTGGACGAGGTCTCTGTCCAGCTGTTTATCGATCACGCAGCTGCTAAGCTCATATCGGCGCCCCCTGTGGTCAAATCTGAGCTGAAGGAGATGGCGCCCTCAGGCCCTCCCCTAGGTGAGTGCGCGCACCGGTGTGATACGTCTCGACGTTTCATACACTTGTTCTTCCCTGACCCTAAATGACTCCTGCTGACCCGTACGCCATTAGCGCTACGGTCTCCGAGTTGTAAAACAGTAGTGGATCGCGCAGAAGGAAATAGTGTGATTTGCTCCACTGTGATTTGGGCCGAGACGGAAGGGAGGAGGTTGGGAAATTTTTTGGGGAGTCACAAATAGATACCAAAGCAATGAGGAAAACTGGAACTTGATCAGGTTTTTAAAAAAGTAAAAAATAAACGAATAGATGAATATACATAAATGTATTTTGAGGTGGAGGAGCAGGTAGAAAACCAATTCCACGACATTTCATCCTCTTCTGTTTTTGTCCTGCCTGTAGGTGATACCGTGGACAGAAACGGCAGCGTCCTGGCAAACAGTGCGCGGAGGCTGGAGGTCGTCAGGAACTGCATCATGTACATCTTTGACAACAAGTTGCTGGAGGCCAAGAAGGTTCATTACAGATCACATTTCATCTGGTGATCAGATTTAGTTTGGTGGGGTATTCTGATGTCATATTCGCACGTGTGTGTGTGTGTGTGTGTGTAGTTGATGCCGGCGGTGTTGCGGGCGCTGAAAGGGCGTGCAGCTCGTGTGTGTTTGACTCAGGAGCTGAACCAGCATGTGCTGCAGAACAGAGCCGTGCTGGATGACCAGCAGTTCGACTACATTGTGCGCATGATGAACTGCGCGCTGCAGGTTCTGCTGAGATTTTCACTCTCCTCACCTTCACCACCTCCACCTCCTCACAGCTTTTCTTCCTTCACGTGTGTCTTCCTTCCTTCTTTTCTTTTCTCTTTTATTTCTGTTCCTTTATTCTTTAATTCATTTCTTTCCTTTCTTTCCTTCATTACTTTCCATTCATTTTTTGCCCTTCCTTCCCTCCTTCCTTCCTTCCTTCCTTCATTTGTTCCTTCTTTTTTCGCCTTATTTACTTATTTCCTATTCTTTTATTTGTCCTTTCTTCCTTTTCTCCTCCTTCTTGCCTTTCTTCCTTCGGTCATTCTTTTCTTTCTTCCATCCTTCCTTCTTCCCTCCCCTCCTTCCTTCTGTTTTTCCTCCTGTTCTTCCTTTCTTAGTTTTTTTCTTTGATTTGTATTGTGTATGTCTGTTTATACATATCTGTATGTGTGTAAATGCATATATCATGGAAATTGCCTTATGTAACTTGCTGTGTGTGTGTGTGTGTGTGTGTGTGTGTGTGTGTGTGTGTGTGTGTGTGTGTGTGAAAACAGGACTGCTCTCACATGGATGAACATGGCATTGCAGCAGCTCTCCTGCCCCTCGTCACTGCTTTCTGTCGGGTACGTTCACATCACATCAAAATCACATCCAGACATGGCATCACATGACAGCAAATCACATGACATGATCACATGGCATCACATGACACGCCATCACATCAGCCACAACACACCACAGCTACGTCTCAGACTGAGGCCACCTTTTCTTCACACACTCATCGACAGGACGATCAGCCGTGCAGTGATGTGATTCAGACCACAACATACTGTTACTATGAGCTGCTGATTATCACGTGACGAATAAACGTGATCAGTGACCGAGAATCCAGTCCCTCAGTCCATTCAGTATTTACTGTCGTCTTCTCTTCTCTTCCTTTTTTTTTAAAATTTTTTCTTTTATTGCATATTGCTTTACTTCCTTATCTGCATTCCTTTGATATTTTAATTATTCCTTCTCTTCTCTTTCCTTCCCTCCATCCTTCCGTCCCCCATTTTGTCTGTACACCTTTTCTTCCTTCCTCCCACCCTTCCTTCCTTTCTTGCTTCCTATATTTCTTCTGCACACTTTTTCTTGCTTCCTACCTTAATTCCTTCTACCCCCCCCTCCTGTCTTCCTCCCTATCTTTCTTTCGTTCCTTCTGTTTATCCTTCCTTAAGTTTTCTCAGTGCTCTACATCAGTGCAGTACAGCAGTTCAGTGTGGTTGTATTTAGACTCTGACTGGATTTGAGGTCTGTGTCTCTTTAAGGAAAATGTGCACGTGGCTGTTCTGCTCTCAGACTGAGCGAGACACTGATAACTCATGTAACTTTACTGTCTGCGCACTTTTTAGAAATGTGTGTGTATGAGATGGAGAAAGTTCCTTTAACCTTTAGGCAAGTTAATTTTATGCCTACCACCAACCACAGTTTATTCCTCCGACTTTTTTCCTCTCCTCTCACACATACCAGACTCTGCAACCCAGTCAGCAGCTTTACTGAGCCTCTAAACATCTGTTTCTAATTGCGTGTATGTGTGTGTGTTGCAGAAACTTGGTGGAGGCATCACTCAGTTTGCATACAGCTGTGTGCAGGATCACATGGTGTGGACCAACATGCAGTTTTGGGAGGCCATGTTTTACAGCGATGTACAGAACCATATCAGAGCTCTTTATCTGGAGACAGACGAGCGAGCCACAGCAGGATCTGTAAGAACACATCGTCTTTTAGCTCGACAGCTTCGACAGAATAATTCGACCAATACATACATTTCATTGAATCATAAATAACGTAGGTGAAGAGGGCAGGATTGCGTTCCAATTAATTCCAGAGGTTTTAATTAGGGTTGAAGTCTGAGCTACGGCAGGTTGCTCAAGATTTTCCACTCCAACCCGTGTCAAGCATATCTTCATGGAGCTGGCTTTGTGTACAGGGGTAGTACTACTAGTCCAAGTGAGGAGAAGATTTATTGCTACCACATCCAATGACAATCCTGTACAGAAGAGCAGTATAGTGTATAGTGTAACTATATCTGTAATACCATAATAATGGTGGCATTTCCACATCAGACTTTAATCACCTTTAATAATCTCTGTACTTTATTTACCCCGACATCTCTGCCTCTCATTTTTCCTCTTTCTGAGGATGAGGATGGTGCGGGCAGGCCGGAGCAGCTCAGCGCGCTGGAGATGGCGTCGGAGCAGACACGCCTGTGGCCGACTTTGAGCAAAGAGTGTCAGCAGGAACGCGTGCAGAAGGAGGAGAGCACCGTGTTCAGCCAGGCCATCCACTACGCCAACCGCATGAGCTACCTGCTGCTGCCGCTCGACACCAGCAAGAACCGCCTGCTGCGCACCACCGGCCTGGCCGAGGTCGAGAGCGTCAGCAACAGCTTCGTCACTAACAGGTCAGGGAAACTCACAACACAACCGTTGTAGAATCTGGAAGTCGAGTCGCGTTAGCTGGAGTTTTATCTGCCTGGATCGAGGTTTTTGATCGTAACTTATATTTACACGGTGATGGATGAAGTACACAAAGTGAAATATTATTCTAGTAAAAGTGCAGCAGAAGAAAACGAGAAAAGAAAGAATATAAAGAAATAAAATTTGATTAATAGAACGCTAATAATTATACAATTTCTGGTATCAGTACTTCACTATTTATTCTTTACTTTCACTTATTACATTTTCACACAAACATCTGTACTTTCTACTTCTTACATTTTTAAACCAGCCTCGTTACTAAATTTAAATTTTTTAGTTGATCTGATCATCATCTTTTCTCTGCTTGTGTTCTATATGGTGGTTGTTTAGCCTGGACACATTAATTAGACAACAAAGTGTGTAATTCTTTTGTATTAATATATTAATATGAAGTGAAGTCCAGTTACCAGCGTGACACTAAAACATGTAGTAGTAATGATTACTTTTTACTTAAGTACATGTCAGAGCCCAAATTTCTTTACTTTAACAGTAATAAAGGATAGTCAGGTCTTTAACTTTTACCCAAATCTTTTAAAACATAACTATCTGTACTTCTACTTGAGTGAAGGATGTGTGTACTTTTTTCCATCTCTCGCTCTAAACCTTCTTTTTCAAATACTTAAAAAAAAAAAAAAGGCCACGTGTGTCGAGCCAGGAGTTTCTTCCATCATTTATTCCTCTCTAAATGTTCTGCTTGCTGTTGAACTGATGCTGAACTGCATCAGTAGAAACCATCAAACGCCAATCAGAACAAGTTTAAACCCCAGCGTGCGCTCGACCCTGATTGGTGGATTGCTGCGGTTTCAACCAATTACGTTTTTATCCTCATAAATAAAAAGGAACGACTGAATTCGCAAGATGTAGTTGAGTAAAAAGTCAGATATTTGACTTGAAAATGTAGTGAAGTTAAAGTCTCCCCAAATAGAAACACTTCAGTAAATTTCAGATACGTGACGAAACTACAACTGAGCCATTGCGGATCAAGGGCCTTGCTCAAGGGCCCCATCATTGGTAACTTGATGGTGCTGTGATTTAAACTTACCGAGCTACCACCTTCCTATACTATACTTCTATACACTCTCTCCTTCACTGGGTAGTTACAGTCTAACGATTTCTTTTCCTCTTAAACCCCTCGACCCTCGAGCATACAAATCTGTGGAACCCAACTTTCCTCAGACTGAAGAAGCGTGAAATGTCATGTGGACTTAAAAATAAAAAAGATCTAAATTTTAGGCCCTAAAACGGCTTAAATGCACTGTTCTAGATCTTAAATCATTTTATACTGGTCTTTTCCGATGTCCATCAGCGCTTCCTCTAATACTCATGGAAATGCTCCCGCGGCATTTTAGAATGTTTTTGTTTTAGTTTGTAGTTCTTTGTTTTGCCAGTCAAAATATAATTCGCTGTATTACGACTGCAAATGAGACCAACATGCAACAGCCAAACAGCTTCTCAATCTCGGATTGTACCACAGACGTAAAAAGATTTTAGTGATACTTAGTTTGAAAACAGTTGAGTTTAGGGCTCTGTAAAAGCTAGCCGCTAACAACGAATTAGCATGTGCTTAAAAAGGTCTTAAAAAAGTCTTTAGTTTGACTTGGTGAAACCTGCAGAAAGCCTCCTGAGAATCTTCACACACAAAGTTGTCAAAGTGCTGTGGTATTCGCGGAGAGTTCGCGAGGCCGAATAAGGACAAGCCGCTCCGTCATACGACTCGCTTACCGACATTATCCTGAGCATGCAAACACACCGAGCTGTAAATCCGTGAACACACCAAAACAAACAGAGATACGGCCAATTCGTCTCATAGCGACTGGAAAGAAAGAAACAGACGTCTCACGTGGACTCGAACGCTTATTCATAACACACAGACCACACCTCATTGGATTTAGTACTAGAAAACTAGGCCTGGCGCACTGACTTGTGTGTTTCTAATGTGTGTGTGTGTGTGTGTGTGTGTGTGTGTGTAGCATCGCAGGCAGTATGGCCGAAAGCTACGACACCGAGAGCGGCTTTGAGGACGCCGAGAGCTCCGACGTGGCCAATTCGGTGGTTCGCTTCATCAACCGCTTTGTAGACAAAGTGTGCAATGAGAGCGGCGTGACCAACGAACACCTGAAGGCCCTTCACATCATGATACCAGGTAGAAACGGCTTCACCGGGCGGACGCCGTCTAAACCCTCTCGATCTGACTTTCGCTTAATCCGGTGCGTTTTCCGCCCCCAGATATCGTTCAGATGCACATCGAGACGTTGGAAGCGGTCAACCGAGAGAGCAAGAGGCTGCCTCCTATCCAAAAGGTAACCAACTCAAAATTTTACATTGGGCTCGACTCCACAGACAGGCACGCCCACGCCCACACCCACCTATAGCACCCCCCACCACCATCACCACCACAGAGTCAGAGTGCCCCAGCAGGTACGTGTGTGTGACAACACACTAGAGTGGTGCATGCTGGGCTTTTTTTTTTTATTAGTCCTTCCACCCTTCTCTCACTTTCACCCCCTGCTGGAATGAGCACAAAGTCTAATACCATCCGATTCTGCTGTTTCTCAGTGATTTAATAGCAACGTTTGCCCCCTATATGTATGTGGAATGTGGCTGGAGCCCACCTGGTTAAAGTTTGTCTCTAAGAACTCGCCCGTAAGGCATTGCACATCCTTGGCTTTTTTGTTTTTGCCATTAACAGGAAACAACGCAACACATTATTACACTCGGTCTGGAGGCTTCATTCTTATTAGCCTTTAAATATGCTGTGGGCCGATAAAACCACACGTCGTGTTTTTTCTGTTGCACAACAAAAGCAAAAACAACGGTATTAACAATGCAGAAATGTGATGGTGTGACGTGTTCAAAGGCGTCTTGGGACGTTTTCCCACCAAGTTCAACTCCTGTATCGGTGACATCCCAACAGCCTGGATTAGGGAGGTGCATAGCCGACGATACATTAAAGATCTAAATGAAGCAGCTACCAATGCGATGCGATGCGATTCACCACCAGTAGGATGCAGCACGATGCGATTCAATGCAGTATGATACGATGGAAAAAGTATGATGCCCTGCAATTCAATACGTTTATTTCTTTGGTTCAGACAGACCGCAAATCATAAATTTACTCTTTCACAAACAGGATTTTGCAGAAAAAGTAAAAAGACGAAATAAAACCAGACGCTCTTCTACTGTTCTGTCTCCGGGAAGATGCATCTCTACCTCTGCCATGTTAATCTGTATTCTATAACGAGAATAAAAAAACATAGACGCCTTTCTATTATTAATTATATATAAATAAATAGTTTTTTTATCTATGCAAATATGTTAAAAATGATGCACCGGGGTACAAATGCCAAGTATTCTATAAACACTTTTAAAAAATCTATGCATCCCATCGTTTACTTTTATGCAGATGCACTGATTAGAATCGCTAAATCTTACCATCCTTATTGTGGATGGACCTCTGGAGCTAGCTGAGAAGAATTCACGGTGGTGTGTAACCCATGGCTCAGAGTTTCCTCACTACTTTTAATTAGATGTACAGAGCAAGAGAAAGAGCTGCACACACACTTCTTCACTTCGAAAATTAGTTTTCCTCACATTGTCTTGTGCACTTGATTTGTCCAAATGGTGTCCTTCAGAAATCACGAGCGTTTCAGCATTTCTATTAGACATCCTCACAGCGCCAACTAGTGTCCATGCCAGGCGACTCGTCTGTGTGATACTTACTGCACACCCTTTCTAACACTTAAGTCATTTGTCTACAATAATTGTCTACTACAGTTAATAGTTCTTAAGAAGTTTCCAGAAAACTTTAGGTACCCGAACGGTTCCTGGAACTTAATGAAAATGTGCCTGGTGTGTGTGTGCTTTCATTTATTTATTTTTTGCTGTGCGTGTTGGCATGATCATTTTAGAGGACTCGTCGTGTGTCTAATTAATCAATTATTATATTAAAAAATGCTTATTTTTAATAGTTAATGTTGAACAAAAAAAAATCTGAAATAAATAACTGGAATGAGTTTTTTTTTTTTTTTTTTTTTTGTCTCAGCCCAAGCTCTTGAGGCCCACTCTCTTAGCGGGTGAGGAGTTTGTGATGGATGCTATGCGTGTGCACCTCCTGTCAGATGGCCGAGACGAGGCCACGGGGGTAAGGGGCGGTCCTCCACTCCTGCCTGCTGAGGGTGCCATCTTCCTCACCACCTACAGGATCATCTTCAAGGGCACACCCAACGACCCGCTGGGTAGGAGAACACTGGTCTCACACACACACACACACACACACACACACACACACACACACACACACACACACACGCTCTGCGTGACTCTACACACACAATATTTAGACTAATGTTGTGTTCTATATTTGATCAATTATACCTATAATGTCTGATATATTTTCAATTTAATATAATTGACCAATTAAAGTAGAGTATGCGAATATCATGCACACACACTTACATTTCACAGACTTTTAATTAGCTTGTGTGTATTGAATCAGCCTAACATTGTGTGTGTGTGTGTGTGTGTGTGTGTGTGTGTGTGTGTGTGTATGTGTATGTTTGTGTGCGTCTTTTTACGGGTCTTTTTGTATGTATGTGTGTCGGTGAATGTCTGTGCTGTGTGTGTGCGCCCAGTTGCAGAGCAGGTTGTGACGCGCTCCTTCCCCGTGGCCTCCCTCACTAAGGAGAAGAAACTTCAATCAGGCAATTTACCTGTAGACCAGTTTGTACAGGAGGGTCTGCAGCTCCGCTCCTGTACCTTTCAGGTGCTGCACACACACACACACACACACACACACACACACACACTTTCCACTTCCTGTACTTCCTCTCACTTCACTTACTCACCCCCTCTCTCTCTCTTCTCTCTCCTCCACAGTTGATGAAGATAGCGTTTGATGAGGAGGTGGCGTCAGACCTCGCCGAGGTTTTCCGGAAGCATATTCACAAACTGCGATACCCTCAACACGTCCACGGCACTTTTGCCTTCACCGTGGGTCAGTCAGCCAAGATAATGGTGGAGCACAAGACCAAGGACAAAAACCAGTCTCTAAAGTGGGTTTCTCTCTCACACTTACACTTACATTCACACACACACACACACACACACACACACACACACACACCAGATTTAGTGTGATTAAATCGTTTAAACAAAAGTGAGTACACCCTGAGTGATAACAGCTGTACGATGATTTGAGAATAAGATTTGTTGCTCTCCACAAAGTCGGCTGAGGCTATAAGATGATCAGCAACACCCTGAAACTTGAGATGCAGTACAGTTCAGGGTCATACCGAGGTTTTCCAAGACGTGTTCCACTCGGAACAGACCTCACAAGGGTCCATTGAAGAATTTGAATCCCCGTGCTGTACGTCAGGTGCAGAAGTTGCTTCAAAAAACAGACGCATGAGTGCTGCAGCATTGCTTTAGAGGTTTTGAGTTAAAAGTAGCCTGTACTACTACCTGTTTTAGTGTCACGCTGGTAACTGGACGTCACATCATATTATATTACGGCTATCAATTTATTCAAATAATTAATCATGATTAATCGCATGATTATAATGAGTTAATTTACGATAAAATTATTCACACATTTTTATCTGTCCTAAATGTACCTTAATTGAATATTTTTCAAGTTTTTAATACTCTAATCAACATGGGCACGGACAAATATTGATGCTTTATGCAAATGTATGTTTATTATTCGTGAAACCAAAAATGGCACAAAAACGCGCCGACGCGTTTGTCGACCCCAGAGGGATAATTGTGTTTATAATGGTGGATTTTGGTGCTGATTTACGACTTGGTGCATCAGTAAAACAACTGTTTACTGATTAAAAATTATTTTTCGGTGGAGTTTATTTATTTATATTTAATATCTGAGAAAAGGAAGGACGTCGTGAATGAACGTGTGCTGCTTTGAAGGTTTAAACTTTGGCTCTTTTTTTAAACAAATATTTATTTATATATTTCATAAAAAATGGTCAAGCAAAAAATGTATACACAAGCAGAGAAAAGATGATGATCATGTGATCAGGAATGTCTCTGTTCTCAGTCATGTTTACATCACTGACTCCCTCTGTCTCATCCACATCAACCCCAGACTCCTTTTTGAATTCTGACTTGCTCATTGTTTGCTTAGTAAACTAGTCTACGTTTGTGATGTGTGAGAGTCAGGAAGTGATACACCAGTGGTAGATTGAAAAAGCCGTGCAATGACAGGAAACAGGTTGATGGACTAAAAATGGCACATTGAGAAGAACAAACATTGACATTTCACCAAATTACTTCAAATAAAGTAACAAGCCTGGTTTGAAAATGTAAGAAGTAGAAAGTACAGATATTTGTCTAAAAATGTAATTGAGTAAAAGTAAAAAGTGTCCAAAAAATAAATAGCAAAGTAAAGAACTGATACCAGAAAAATCTACTTAAGTACCATAACAAAGTATTTGAACTTTATTTCCCACCTCTGAGAGATAGATAGATAGATAGATAGATAGATAGATAGATAGATAGATAGATAGATAGATAGATAGAAGGATAGAAGGATAGAAGGATAGAATTTTATTATTATTTTTTGTACAAGAAGAGTGTGAAACGTGTGTTTTGCGTTTAATTCACCATGTTGTACCCGACTGCCTGTTCTTAAAACTTGACAGAACACATTGGTCAGAATGTTCGCTTTTTGCTGTACTCGCATACCTTTGAGGTCATGTTGTGTGTGTAAACTCGAACTCAGCATTCCTGATCGACTTTCCTCCTCTCCTTGTATCCATTTCCTGTAGTGGAAGTGTAAAATATAGTGGCAGGCTATCGATTCATTTATTAATTCTTTGTTTAAAGCATAAACAATAATTCTTACTTTGTCCCAGAACACAATTCCTGTGTATACAAACCCCAGGAGAAAGTGACCTGATAGACAACACATTATCTTTTCACTCTTCAGACCTTTCATCACTCTTTCTCCTGTTAATCAGTCCGAGCACTTTGTCCTTCACGGGGCTGCGTTAGAGGCTAAACAGAGCAAGCGCTGAATAATTTAACAGTGGAAATTGTGACAAGTTTTGTTCACGTTCCTCGAGGTGGAAGCTCACGTCTGTCACGCAGGTAGACATCAACCAGTTTCATCGTTCATGCTAGCGAATAAATGGAGAGTCGCAGCATGGTTTACATCCTGCCTGACCTTTTGGGTGTGTATAATAATAATGTTGGTCTTCTGTTCAGAAGGTTGTGAGTTCAAATCCTAGCATCACCAAGCAACCACTGATGGGTCCTTGAGCAAGGCCCTTAACCCTTAACTGCTCAGTTGTATAAATGAGTAAATCATTGTAAGAGGCTCTGGAGAACAACGTGTGCCAAATGCCGTAAATGTAAATGCAAACCCATTAGATAGAAAGAAAGATTGAGGAAAATTAAAGACGTGCTTTCAAACTGAAACAAAAAGTGACATTCCAAATAAATAAATAAAAGTTTCATTCAAAATGAATAAAAGACATTTAAAATAAACAGCACAGTTATAACGCAACCCGGAAAAACTATCAGAATGGATAGTTACAGGTGCTGGTTAATCGGCAAACCAGATGAATAGGTCAACCTCTAGTTAAGATTTTGGGCTTCTGATCAGAAGGTCGTGAGTTCAAATCCCAGCACCATTATTCTTTCACTGTTGAGATATTAGACAATTGTAAGTTTTTTTGGATAAAGGCACCTGCCAAATGCTATAAATGTAAATTCAAATGCATGCTCACTTTTTTTTTTATAAACTGGAGAATCCGGGTTTCTTCATTTGTTCTGAAATGACTGGTGTTGATCTTCCTATTTAAGAACCCTCTCTAAAAACCTGGTGAAGAGCGCTAAGAAGACCATCGGACGACAGTACGTGACCCGGAAGAAGTACACCCCTCCGACCTGGGAGCACCGGAGCAGTTTGCAGTCTGAAACGGACATGGATGAGATCTCTGGTATCACACGCACCGTCATACATCGTACACACACGCTGACTTTTCTGGTTCAGGTTATGATCATGTTTAGTCTTTTTATGTTTTTGGCAAATAAGCAGCTCTTTTTTCCACACAATTTTTTTATATTTTGTTGTTGCATTCAGCAGATCGAAATGTGTGTATTCTCTTACAGTGTCAGGAACATAAGTACTGATGGAAAATTAGCTAAAATTTATGGCTACTAGTTTTACTTTGTAAAATATATAAAATATAATTGTTTTATTTATTATTTTTTTAATGGCATTATTATTAAATTTTTTAAAATAAGAAAATGCGTTTGAGCTGCATATTTGTTACAGGCAATATGCGACAAATAAAATCCAATCCATTTTTTTTCCAACCTTTTTTGTTTTTTTAATCTAAATAAGCAATGAGTATGTAACTGTGTGTAACCGTGCTCTTCTGATTGGTCAGTGTCTGAGGATGTTGAGCAGAGCTCGCTCACGCTTTCCTCTACCATCCGCTCGTCTGACCGCCAGACCATGAGCAACGTCGTTGAACGCGCATGTTGCCGTGACTACCAGCGTCTGGGACTGGGCACGCTCAGTAACAGCCTGACGCGCTCGAAGAACGAGCCTTTCCGGATCTCTACTGTCAACCGCATGTACAACACCTGCAGGAGGTGAGGCCCTGGGGTCAGAGAGCCAAGAGATACATGTTCATTCTGCATTTAGGGTTTAAACATGCTAGATGAAGTGATTTATTATAATATGATGAAAAATCATTACCCTTGTTTATTCCTACTTGTTTGTCTGTATTATTTTGTGTGTGTGTGTGTGTGTGTGTGTGTGTGTGTCTCAGTTATCCGGGCCTGCTGATCGTACCACAGAACATCCCCGACTTGACACTCCAGCGCATTTCCCGCTGCTACAGACAGAGCCGCTTCCCCGTGGTGTGCTGGAGGAATTCCCGCACTAAAGCCGTGCTCCTGCGCTCGGCCGGTCTGCACGCCAAGGGAGTCGTGGGATTCTTCAAATCTCCAAACGCCCCCAGTGCAGGTCAGCACATCTGATCAACATACAAACCTCAGGGCTCCATTGCACTGCTCATGTCAATTTCAAACAAAACAAAGACACTGGAGACTCCTCCCATGGTTTTTACTATACAGGTAGTCCCTGACTTACGATGATACGTTTAGATGACACCATCATAACTTGAAAATATAACTTGAAAGCCTGTGATCGGTATGCGCTCGTGTACTGTAATTTGTTTTCTAATTCAAAATGCAGTACAGCAGTACACAACATTATGACCACCTGCTGAATGTTGTTTTGGTCTCCTTTTGCTGCTAAAACAGTCCTGACCAATCAAACATCAACAGCATTAACATCTTCAGCAATGTGAGCTACAGGAGCTCGTCTGTTGGATCGGACCACACAGACCTGCTACAAATAATTTGTATTGTGACCATCTGTATTTTGTTATAACCGAATTTTAATACATATTCAGTATAACCTTAAGTAAAACAGTTTAAGCAGGGTCTGAAGTGTCCAACTTGGTGTGTGTGTGTGTGTGTGTGTGTGTGTGTGTGTGTGTGTGTGTGTGTGTGTGTGTGTGTGTGTGTGTGTGTGTGTGTGTGGATGTTTTTCAGGTCCCTCTCAAGCTGACTCCACCAGTATAGAGCAGGAGAAGTACCTGCAGGCCATCATCAGCTCCATGCCCTCCTACAGCGAGGCCAGTGGAAGAAACACACTCAGCGGCTTTACATCCATCCACATGAACACCTCAGGTCAGAAAAAACACGCCCTCTCTCAGGAGAATTCAATTTTATTTCTACATCACCTCGATAAGTGTTACATCATCATTCGAACCAGGCATACACTGCAGGAAATGGTCTCGAAACATTCTCCAAATGAATGTAAAATAAGTGTGAACTAAAATTCTAGTTTCATTCTAGGAGGCATCTGAGAGTTATTTTTGTTATTTGACACTTTTCTGGCCACCAGAATCAGAATCTTTTTCAGAAGCTTCAGACTATTTTTGCACACACACACAATGCAGGCTTCTGATGGGTACGCCAACTTACGCACGGCATGAAGCGCAAGAACGAGTAAAGTTCACAGCGTAGCAGCTTAACGGCACGCTCCAGAAACGTTTCTGATTGGCTGGTTGTCAGTCACATGACTTTGTCCTGAAGGGGGGAAAAAAAGTTCTCGAAAACTCATAAAGGATCTGTTTCATAAACCGAAATGTGTGTTTTAGACTCATCTGACAAACTGAGACAACCGAAAATCGGAGCTCTTATGAAGCAGGTTATGGGAACTAAAGAGGATGTGCCTGGAACCTTCAGTCGTGGAGGTAGGGGAGATGTTGATCTGTGTGTCTCTGTGAATTAGAATAATGTGTGTCCTGTCTGTAAAGTCCAGTTCTTGTTTATGTAAAGTCTGTGCTAGCATAGTCGACCTGACCTGACCTGGTAGAGATTGAGCAGATGTAGTTGTTGACCTTCTGATTCATAGCTGTGTGAGCAATGTGTGAGGAATTATACACTCTGCAGTGTGCTGGTAATGGGGAAAATAATGTGGCGTTACTCTCGTTTCATTTTATTCCTTTTATCCCACAGCCAGTGATCTATTTTTAATTTAATGATATATTGTCCTTTGATCCGTAAATGGATGTTATGTGGCTACATAGAGGTCAACCGTCGATAGCTGATCGCTGGAACTAAAAATCCATACCAATAGTTTTTCTGGGTTGCGCTACACAGTACGAGAGCGGCCTCTAGAGGCGAATCACTGACACTATATGCTGATTATTTGAAGAGCCTTTTTTTTTCATTTTGGGTAAAAAAGTTTATTCTGAATTTTCCCTGAATATTTATTAATATAATTAATATAGCAATATTTATTTAATTTAGCACATTTTCATGATTCTTAAAAAAAATTATTATAATTTTTTTGTGAATTAAATCCAGCACTATTTTACATGTAGTGAAATGGTTATTGGCAGGTACGATCCAACGTAGCCATGGGTAAAATCGGTGTGTTGTTACTATAAAAACGACAGGGCGACATTTTCTATCACAAACTCCAACACCTCTTGTGCGGTCAGATTCAGGAGTTCAGCGGTGCTCTGGTACAATGCGGTTGAGGAAAGCGTATTTCCACGTTAGCACTAGTTGTAGCATAGCCCTCTAAAATATGCACAGACAGTAACAGGTATCTCTTTATTCTCCGGCCTTAGTGCTGGGCCAGAGGGCAAAGGTCATCTCGCTCTCGCAGCCTAAGGTTTCGGTCAAGGCCCGCGGCTCACCCCGAGGTACAGTAGAGCCCTGAACCCCCCCCACCCCTCCGCTCTCCGATCTAACCAATCAGTTTTCTTAACAGTGATGTCGGCGTGTGTGAGCTGGTGCCCACCCAGCACCGCTGTCCTTTTTCTCTCTGGGCTAACCGTTCACTCTGACCCCTGTGTCCAATCCTGAGCTCTGTTTTGTCCGTCTAGCCTGGCATCTCCTTGCACGTCCTCCACTGTGTTCTGTTATTCTGGCAGTGCTCTCGATGTCTGAATGATGCTGTTTGTGACTGATTGCGTCAAGCAACACTTTTATCTCCAGCCAATCTGTGAATGTGGAAATGCACCGAATCTGCACGGCCTGTCACTGTCCTGTCCGGTGAAGTAAGAGGCGTGTGGCTTTTGTGTGTGTGTGTGTGTGGGGTGATTTAGGAAAGTGGGGCAGTATCCGAGGCAGCGGGCGTCACTCTGGGTATAATCCTGAAGTGGGAAACCGGCTAGCAGGAAAGGATGCCCCTCAGGCAAACGGCGGGCCGACCGAGCCCTACTTCCTCCATCAGCAAAGAGCGTATCTGTACATCATCGGGGACAAGAACCAGCTAAAGGTACTGTACAATCTCACTGAAATACACACTAAGAACAAAAGTTTGTCCACACCTGAGCATAAGATTCGGATTGGCCTTTTAAACATTCCACATTTAATCCGGATTTGCTCTTATAATAAGTGCCACTCTTCTGGGAGGACGTTCCACTAGATTTTCAAAATGAGTTTGTGGAGATTTGTGTTCATTAAACCAGTAAAATCAGGTACTCGTAAATGTCAGGTAAATGTCGAAATCATCCGGCAACTTGTGCATAATGATCATCGGAGATCAATCCACCTGATCTCACTTCCGCACCCACCTTACTGGCCAGATTTGTCTCCTGCGGACTTCGCCCTCTTTCCAAAGATAAAGATGCAGCTTAAAGTTGGCTGTTTTGATGCCACTGCGGAGATCTAGCGAGAATCGCAGGAGGGGCTTGACCCGCTTCGCAAAAAGAAGACTTCCAGGACACATTCCGGAAGTGGCAGGAACGCTGGGAGCTCTGTATTGCTGTGCAGGGGAACCATTTTGAGTGCCTCCAACTTTGTAAGAACTGTTTGTTAAAGAACCACATGTGGATGGAAAGGTCAGGTGACCAAATGTTTATGGTCCGGTGTTCACAAGCTTTTGATCATATAATGTGTATGCCTGATTGTCCACTGATCCCATTTCCTATAATCATTATAAGGAAATAACCATGAGCTTTCTGTGTGTGTGTGTGTGTGTGTGTGTGTGTGTGTGTGTGTGTGTGTGTGTGTGTGTGTGTAGGGAGGAAAGCAGGACTCGTTCCAGCAGTGGGAGGTGGTACCCATCGAGGTGTTCGACGTCCGGCAGGTGAAGAACAGTTTTAAGAAGCTGATGAGGGCCTGCGTTCCTTCCTGCACTTCCACTGAGCCCAACATGTCCTTCCACCGCTGCCTCGAGGAGTCTGAATGGATGAATTTGGTAATACACACTCACACACAGGGGCATGCGATATTGACAAAAAAGGATATCTCGATTACATTTTTAATTTTTATTATAATTTTATTTGATCTTTAAAGATAATTATACTATATTTTGCTAAGTGTGGTATCGTGCTGGTACACTAAAGACCACCATGGATGTTAAAATTGAAAATACGTTAAAATACTTTAACGCTTTAACCTGCAATTACAAAAGCATAAATAATGTTTCTGTATTTTCAACATAAAATATCGAATATTGATATTTGAGATTATTATAACAAATAAGAGGCCTGGGGTGCAGTCAGCATTCAAATCCACCCAAAAGGTGTTTAATAGGGTTAAGATCAGAGCTCTATAACAGGAGATCTTCCACTCCGATCCATGCAAACCATATAATGGATGCACAGGGGCTTTAATGTTTTGAGCATGTTGAGCTCTAGGTTTTTCAGATTGGACCATAGAATCAGTTGTTTTAACTCCTGCTGATATGCAGACTCGTCGCCATCTTGGATGAGTCCAATGAGCGTAGTAAAAGTCGTAGGGAAAGAACCACGTGTGGCTGGGAAAGTCATGTGTCCCAATACCATGTATTTTACTGCACCTTAAATGTGAAATTAAAACCGCCAGTAGGTGGCAGCAAAACATTGAGTCATTGCGATTGAACCGAATCATTTAAACGGGTGATTCGTTCAGGAACTAATCAGAATCAGGTTTATTAGCTAAGTGTGTTGACACACACAAGGAATTTGCTTCCAACTCTCAAAAGAACACACATAAATAACACTATACATTTAGCTTAGACTATACAAAACAATACAGATTAAATAAGAACACAATATACAGAGTATATGACAGTAATGTACATAAAGTGTGAGAGTGCAATAGCAGCGTTATTTGTGTTCGAATACATTGTGTGTGTGTGTGTGTTGTAGCTTCACAGGCTGCTCCAGGTGTCCGTTCTGGTGGTGGAGTTATTGGACACCGGCTCGTCGGTCATGGTGAGCTTGGAGGACGGATGGGACGTGACCACTCAGGTACGGTTTGAAGCAGTGCTGCTGATGTTTGTAACGCAAGCGCAGGATCTGAGCTCTGTGTGCTATTCTGCATGGCAGGTGGTGTCTCTGGTGCAGTTGCTGTCAGATCCGTACTACCGCACGTTCGATGGCTTCCGGTTATTGGTGGAGAAGGAGTGGCTGTCGTTCGGTCACCGTTTCAGCCACCGAGGCGCTCAGACGCTGGCCAGCCAGAGCAGCGGCTTCACCCCCATCTTCCTGCAGTTCCTTGACTGTGTGCACCAGGTGCCTTTCAAACCTTTAAAAAAAAATGGCCTGCACTTAATGCTGGTCAAAATGCAGGTTTTTTTATTTATAGTATTGTTCTTCAGGGTCCTAAAACCTTCATATTCTGTTCTTTTCAGATCCATCATCAGTTCCCTATGGAGTTTGAGTTCAGTCAGTATTATCTAAAGTTTCTGGCTTATCACTATGTGTCTAATCGCTTCCGGACTTTTCTGCTGGACTCTGATTATGAGCGAATAGAGCTGGGTGAGTTTTATTCACCATATATATATATATATTCATTCACCATATATATATATATATATATATATATATATATATATATATATATATATATATATATATATATATATATATATATATATATATATATATATATATATATATATATATATATATATATATATATATATATATATATATATATATATATATATAATGTGTGTGTGTGTGTGTGTATATATATGTATGTATGTATGTGTGTGTGTGTGTGTATATGTATGTATGTATCTATGTGTGTGTATATATATATCTATGTATATATGTATGTAATAAGTTCTTTCACTGAAGGTTTCATGTCCTCTCTGTAGGTGTTATGTATGAGGAAAAAGGAGAGAGGAAGAACCCTCAAGTCTGTAAGTCCGTATGGGATTACATCGACCGTCTGCACAAGACCACCCCCATCTTCTACAATTACATGTTCTCTCCAGAAGAAGAGGAGGTAAAAACTTTGCCCTGGCATGGACGCTCTTATCATGTCCTTCAGAGAGCAATCTTAACCTTTCTTCACCGTGTCTTGTTCCAACCCAGGTTTTAAAGCCCTACAGTTTCATCTCCAACTTGAAGGTGTGGGACTACTACACAGAGGAGACTCTCTCCGAGGGACCGTCCTATGACTGGGAGTTGGTGCAGGGGAAAACCGAGGATCCGGACGAGGAGAAAGCCGAGACGGCTGCACCCAAATCGCAGAGGCAGGTGGTGTGGCCTTGTTATGACAGCCTGAGCAAAGTGCTGCCAGACGCCATCACTAAACTGCTGCAGGTTCGTTCTGAGATCAGTGCAATCGAGAGTGACACATTAGTGCATGTTCAGTTCTGATGTGTGCATTTATGTGCATGTTTAGGATGTGCAGAACCTCGAGGCGGAACTCGGACACACCTCTGAGAGATGGAAGGAGAAGTGGGATAAGATAAAGACCACGCAACGCACCGAGACCAAACTAGAGAGTCGGGTGAGGGACGGTGTTCTGCATGTTAGCAGCTGCTCAGATCATTGGTTATATTATTGTAGTGCTTGCAGACAGTTGATTATTAGTAGAATAAAATAACATAAAATAATATTAGACAGTAAAAAGAAGAGAAAATAGAAGAAAAAAATACATTACTGGACAATGCATTACTGCATATCTCTTTTTCATTCTCTCTCTCTCATATCCCCCAGCCCTCTTTCTCCAGCTCGCTCCTGATGTCGTCCAACCTTACCCACCAGAGGCGCACTCAGGGCATGTACTTGCAGGAGAGCGGAGTTGGCTCCTCCATCAACCTGGCGCTGGAGTGCGAGGCCAGCGCCACCTCCACACCGGCCACCAACCGCACCTCCACCAGCACGCTTTATTCCCAGTTCAGAAGCACCGAGAGTGAGAACCGGTGTGTAACCTGCATGTTCAAAAGTGCTCTTACCGGGTTTCCGCTGGGTTTTAAAATTTTAGGCCTGAAATTCTTAAAGCCTTTAAGTCTTAAATTGTTCTAGGTCTTCTGATGTCCATGCAGCCCTTCCTCTTTGAAATGCTCCAGAAGCACTTTAGAATGTTTTTATTAGTTTCTGTGATGTACGTTCTAACGTAATTCGCCGTATTACGACAAATTAGAGCAACATGCAACAGCCGATCAGCTTCTGTTTCCGGTGCGAATCTCAATCTGGGATTGTACCACAGACATAAAACGGGGATTTATTTTTTAGCTATGGGGATGTGCAAGTTTAGTGATACTTGGATTTAAAAAAAAAAAGTATAAGTGGCAAGTCGCCAACAACGTATTTGCGTGTGTGTTTTTGATGTCGCGATAGAGGTTTTAAATTTTATTCCTAATGCTCTTAAAAAGTTCATAAAAAGTCTTCAATTTGTCTTTAGTCTCTATCAATAAACGAAAAAACACTTGCTCACTAGGTTGCTAGGTTTAGGCCATCAGCCTAAAGTCTGTTTAGAGGAATTCTAGCACACTTTTTTTTTTTCTTTTTTTTTACATAGACATAAAACACGCAGGTAAAATCAATGCGAGTTACAAAAAGAAGCAGGTCTTCAGACATCGTTTGAAGATGACTCTAGTTGAAGTTTTTTGTTGTCAAAGCTGCTGTTTTAGAATGTTATTCTGACCAATCAGAATTGAGAATTCAAGATTGTGTTTGGTTGTCAGCATGTAGCACAGTTATGAGATTTATTGTCTATCCATAAATGTTATAATGTCTCTATTAACGGTTGACAGATGAATCGGTTTTGGTGATTAATTGGCACCAAAAAAGTTTTTCCTGCTTCCGGGCGGTCGGCCATTACGAGAGCGGCCTCTAGAGGCGAATCATTGAAGCCACATTTTTGTTTTAAAACTTGAGACTGAGCGATGTACGGAGATAAGCTATATTATATTTATTATTTCTCATTTTTTCATTATATTATTATCTTTATTAATGAATATATCCATATTTCTTTCCTTTAGCACTTTTCCATGATTCAGTATTTTATTTAATTTTTTTATAAAAAAGTCTATCCATCTATCGGTGATTTTATTATTACTACTATTTTATTTACTATTTTATTATTTTTTTACATTTTATTTCAAATTTTATACTTTGAAAGCACTTTGAGATGTAACTTTTTGAGAGATGCACCACAGGTTTATTATTTTTTTAATTGTTGCTTTCATTTCCAGGAGCTTTGAAGGAATCTTATTTAAAAGAGGAGCCTTGCTGAAACCTTGGAAGCCGCGCTGGTTTGTGCTGGACAAGACCAAGCATCAGGTACGTACGTCCCAACATGTGAACATAAGGAACTAGCATCGGGAGTGCTGACCCGTACTCACGCTACTTTTATTTGCCCTACTTGACAGTTAAGATACTACGAAACGAGGCAGGATAAAGAGTGCAAGGGGGTCATCGAGCTGGCCGAGGTGGAGTCTGTCATTCCAGGTGCTCCTGCCATGGGAGCTCCAAAAAACATAGAGGAGAAAGCCTTCTTTGATGTGAGTATTTCTGGTTTTATTGAAAAGCATTTACAGTGAGCTGTGAGCAAAATCCTGCATGTGTTCCTTACAGATGAACATAACGCATTAGCATCATTTTTATTCATGATGAACGAATGAACACCGCCTTGTTTAGTATCCTGGGGGAACAGTGGATCAAATACAGCACGGTAAAATGCACAGTAATAGGATGTGCTGGATCGAGTGGTGTTTTACTGTAAATGTGGATGAATATTGATGCTGGAATGCCACCCATTTTTTAAAAGAATTTTGCATTGAATAAAGCCGTAATTACAATTAGCATTATTTATGCATTAATATATTGTAATTTAGAATTTTTTTTTTTTTTTTTTTAAGATCCCAATGCTTGCTGTCGTCTCATTTATCCTCATGTTAGATGAAATACAATGGAATAGAAAAATAACGACTAAGTCCACGTTTTCTCTCCCCCATTTTTCTTCCTTTAATATGGAAATTAAAAAAAAATCATAATAATAAAAAAATTATAAAAATTATTATATTAATAATCTTCATTTTATATAGCGACTCAGAAAGTTACATCTCAAAGTGCTTTCCAAGTATAAAATTTGAAATAAAATGTAAAAAAAAAAAAAAAAGTAAATAAAATAGTAATAATAAAATAATGTTATATATTGCGCCTTTAAAAGTTGCATCCCAAAGCACTTTCCAAGAATAAAAAAAATAATATATATATTTTTTAAATATATATCAATAATAAATAAGTAAAGTAAATAAAAATAATAATAATAAAATTAAATACAAATAAATAAATAAACATCACTAATACATCACAAAAAAAAAATCAAAAAAATTAAAATCACCTAGGTTGTGAGTTCAAATCCAAGCACCAACAAGCTGACACTGCTGGGCCCTTGAGCAGGGCCCTTAACCCTTAACTATTCAGGTGTATAAATGAAATTATTGTAAGTAGATCGGGATAAGGGCATCTTCCAAATGCTGTGAATGTATTTAAGAAAAAAATCTAACAACCATCGAGGCGTACACTCAGATTTTTATATTGTAAAAGCGAAATAGTGTCACATTTCAGATTGACCCTATAACTCATCATCTCACTCTTTTCTCATTCCTCAGCTAAAAACGACCAAACGAGTGTACAACTTCTGTGCGCAGGACAGCCAAAACGCACAGCTGTGGATGGACAGTATTCAGAGTTGCCTATCTGACGCATAGATGAAGGGCGGGCCTGTGTGTGTGTGTGTGTGTGTGTGTGTGTGTGTGTGTGTGTGTGTGTGTGTGGAAGAGAGAAACTTTACTGTGATTGGACACATGGGTGATGCTCCTGGCTCTCGAATGACGTGGAGAGAACCACGTTTATCTTAAAGGAAAAAAAAAAAGATTTGCACCTCGCCACATTTCAGTGTTTTTGTATAAAACAAATTACAAAAAAAAAAAAAAAAAACGAGAAAAAAAACTCCCCGAAAGACTGACGTGGACGCGAGTAGCCTAACCACTATACACACCTCCTGGATGTTCTCTTCTGCTCTGTGGATACGAGGCATGGCGTCACTAATCCCAATCTCTCGCTCCTTTTCTTCCCAAAACTACTGCCAGACGAAACGAACGCTATGCAGGGGTTCTGAGCATGCCCAGTACAGCACCTCACCCAAAAAACCACGCCAGCTCTTCACTGTCAGATTCCACGCCACGTTCCGAAGACACGCCCATTTCCCTGTAATCATGATTCTTCTCTTCGCTCAGATTCCTTTTTCATGCTCATCAGCTTTTATCGCGGCGACGACGAGGCGCACGGAAGCACGGCGTCGCTCTTAACGGTTCATGAAGGATCTTTACGGCTTCATTCATCAAAAAAAAAGTCTGTGTATATCCAATGTTAGTCATTAATCCCTCCACATGCCAGTTCTCACATTAGCGTGTTTACAAGACGTATATACAAGACCAACTAGAACCACTATTAACTTTACAAGTGTAAGGGTCTGTTGTGTTGTGGTGATTCATTTACGATGAAAATATTGTTCTAAATATGTCCTGCACACGAGCAGATGAAGCACTCGATTAACGCTTACGTTTACACCAGATTTGAAGCTGAGATTTACCACAAAATTTTGAAACATTTATTAAACAAGGTTTGTTTATATATATATATATATATATATATATATATATATATATATATATATATATATATATATAAAATCCTTTTCAGTCCTTACAGGTTGGTGTTGTTTTAGTAAAACTGGCAACCTGCTCTTATCTATCGACCCTACATTCAAAGATTTTTTTTTATTTATTATAATAATTATTTGACTTTTTTTTTTTTCTTTTTTTTTTTTTATTATGCGAATTGTTCATTGGAAGCTCAGGTCACCTGATCTCCACGATCTCACACCTTGTCGTTGTCAGTGTTTTTAGTTACCTTCTCTTTAAAATCCTGTACATAGAGGAGTTCCCGTCTGTATTCTTTCAAAAAAGTTTATTTAGCTGGTCCGGGTGAAGGCTGCAAATATGCGTCACGTTCCCCCTTTTTTATTTCGAGGATGAAAACTAACACACACACCCACCCACATTTACACACGTATATATAAAATGTATGTACACACATACAGTGTAAAATAGGGTAATACCTCTGTCATGTTGAACATAAAATCCGAATTGTAGATTTTTGTTCTGATAACTCCCTTTGTACATAATCTACAGATTTCTATGTTTGTTAGTAATTTATTTAACTTTGTCTCCTCAAAACACCACTTAACGTTTTTGAATTAGAAACTCCAGTATGTGCCATTGTTTATTTCTGTATTAACTATTGACTAATGCAGTTTTTTTTTTTTTTTTTTAAATCTTCAGATATGACTCAAATAAATCCTCAGTGTCCTTTTTTTTTCTAACATGGTGGTGTTCTCATTGTACATGTTCCTCTTGGATTGTTGTTATGTAAGTGGGATAACAGAGGAAATCTTGTTCTCATTCACTTATTAATACATTCATGCTGTTACAAGAAATCATGTCTCTAATATATGTTTGGGGGCGAAGCACAATTTACTGGGAACCTGCTTGTTATTTTATTTATTTATTTTTTTCAACTACTTTATTGATCCCACAGAAAAATTGCAATTTTTTTGTAATCATTTTCATATTGTCAAAAGTAATATTTTCACAGTACCTGTCAAAGCGTTCACATTTTTGAGGCACACATGCATGCTGTTTATTTGCAACAAAAAAGGTCATTTAACGATCTGATTGACCGAACAAATATAGTAATGTACAGATGTTCTTTAAGGTTCCCTGGTGGTCTAGTGGTTAGGATGCGCCGCTCTCACCGCTGCGGCCCGGGTTCGATCCCCGGTCAGGGAACCGTCCCCAGCCATTAGGGTTGCACAAGCCTTAGTGCCGGTCCCAAGCCCGGATAAATGGGGAGGGTTGCGTTAGGAAGGGCATCCAGCGTAAAAACGTGCCAAATCCAACATGCGGATGATCCGCTGTGGCGCCCCCTAATGGGAGAAGCCGAAAGAAAGTTTTACAGATGTTACTCTTTATTTTCATTTTTAAAAATCCTCTTGTAGTATTCCTTTAATTGACATACTCTTGGTATCCTGGACACTTTGTTTCAGCTGAATATTTTCCATGTCTTTTGTAAACCTTGCCAGAGGTGTTCTTCACTTGTTGAAAATATTTTTCTGACCTTGTGATCCATTTCATCCCAGAGCAGTTTAATATGATTTAGGTACAGTGACTGGGCAGGCAAATCTATGATCGATAACAATCCAGCCGACACTTACAGAACTCGGATGTACACTTCAGGTCATTATCTTTGTGTGGTGAAGTTGCCAAAAGTATTGGGTCACCTGTACTCAATTGTACAGGACGTCTATAGATGCGCTATAATAAGACTTTGCATTCAATTGAACTTGGAAACCCAAACCTGTTCCAGCATGGTGATGCCCCTGTGCACAAAGTGAGCTCCTTGAAGATCTGGTTTACATGCTTTGGAGAGGAAGATTGTGCCGCTATAGAGCTCTGATTTTATCCCTACTGAACACCTTTGTGATGAATTGGAACACTGACTGCACCCCAGGCCTCCTCACCTACATCCGCACCTGCCTTTCGTAATACCTTTGCTGATATAAACAAATATCCATAAGCACACTCCAAAATCTAGTGGAACATCTTCCCAGAAAAGTGGAGGGAATTGGAAGATGCTCCAAAATCACATACCGTATTTATGACCCAAAACTTTTGGCAATATAGTGTGTGTGTATATATATATATATATATATATATATATATATATATATATATATATATATATATATATATATATATATATATGAGGAGCGAGAGCCTGTTTTCCAGCTTGATGAAAATGAATACTATAAAAATTACCTTGTTTTCTGCATATAAACAAAAGGAACCTGCAGGTGTCTCTCAAAAACCATAAAAGATTCATTGTTTTGACAGGCACTATATATATATATATATATATATATATATATATATATATATATATATATATATATATATATATATATATAATATATCCCCAAAATACTCCCACTGGGTTTCACTGTACCTTGATTTCTGCTTTTGTGCTGTGGGTGGGAATTATTTGCACACATCTGGAACGTCAGGGAAAATCAGGGAATCTCCTCGTAAATATATAGACGATGAAAAGTTTTGAAGCTGGTATTTGTATTCTCTTGTAAAGCATGTAAAGTATAAAACCCTCAGAAGGTTACTGAGAAATGACGGGTTTTGACCACATGCATCAAAGGACAATACTTCCTTTATAGTTTTGTCTCGATGTCTAATACAACAAGTATAGTGATACCGCACATCAGTCTGTAAGTATTTGCACACTCATCATTTTAGATTTTTGTAGAATATATATATATATATATCTATCTATCAGATATTTCACTAAGAACTTTTATTGAGAATTAGTATAGTAATGATTGGGACCAAACTGATTATAAGGATCGCTGATCATATCCATAGGATGCACTGTAATGTGTCAAGAGCCCTTAGATACTGCTGTACAGGTTCATTTTTTTTGTTTTTTATTCACTTCTCTCTCGTTCCATCTCTTGCTCTTTCTTCTTTTTTTTTTTTTGTATAATTACACATAATTGATCCTACACCACCAGCTCTACCACCAAGCTCCCGATCGTCAGCCTTTACCCCTGCTCAGCTGTAAACTATAGAACTAAA
Organism: Silurus meridionalis; assembly: GCF_014805685.1. Lineage (NCBI taxonomy): Eukaryota > Metazoa > Chordata > Actinopteri > Siluriformes > Siluridae > Silurus > Silurus meridionalis. Next base: position 6,267,150 of record NC_060901.1, on the reverse strand, counting down.
AGTCTGCCAAATGTCATAAATATAAATGTATGCCATTTTTGTTCCCATCATCCTTGTGTTCATTCAGTGGTGTAAATTACTACACAGTGTTATCAGGGTAAGTATTGAACTGTTGAAAGATTTTGGCTTTTGACCCAACACATGCCACGCTGGTCAATATGGTGGCTTTTATTCTAATTTGCTACTAATACAAAAATAACAATTGCAAGTCAACTTGATCGTCTTACAAACTTTCTGATAGATTTTTATTTATTAAAAAAAGGAAACAAAACACAGACAGGATACCTTCCGACCACATTAGTTCTCCATGGGTTATGATCAGCCCAAACTGGGATTTATTAGTTATTTCTTACTTTTTTAATAAATACATTCATTATAATAATCCACATAGAATGTTTCATTTTCATTTTTTTTGTATAACAATTCATAATTAAATGTTAAACCAGCCGTTTCACCACCATGCAGAAATGTCCCAGTACCGCCAAGCTGCCATTCTTGGGCCCTTGAGCAGTGGTGGATCTCGAAAAATATTGATGGGGTGGCATGAGATTTATGAGGTGGGCAAAACTAAATCCTTGCATTATTTTTCTAATATAAAAATATTTCATATGAAATCGCATAGTTATGGTATAGCCAAATGTTTGGACAATCCAGGAGACGCAAGATGTTATTTATTAATACACAGACTTGCATGTATATTTATACAAATGCTTTGATTTGTTAAAAGAGCTGGATAGGGGCATTTCATTGTGATCAGGATTGTGGCATTGTCTGTGTTTGATTCCGTTTATAAGAGTTGTAAGTTTGGACTTTCCTTTAAAAGAAATACGAGATTTCTCGTCATTATTTACAGGTATATTGTCTTTTAGTGTCATCACTTCGAAGCGCCGCTGGTGCAAAGCGGTGGAGGAAACTGGTTCCATTTTTATACATTGGGATGCCAGTACTGCGGATGGGATGTTTTTCTTTAGGGTGCCAGTTGCCACCCTGTGCCACCCTGTGCCACCCTGTAGATCCGCCCCCTGCCCCTGAGTTAGTCCATTATTCCTCTGTACTCGAAAGGGTGCTGTATCATGGATGACATCGTGCCTTGACCAACATTGATGTCAATTTAATAATCTTAAACATTTTCTGATTTATTTTTACTTATTAATAAAAGAGTATTTCACTAGTTCTTGTTTTGCTTGGGTTATGGTCAGGCCAAACTGGGATTTATTTTTTACCCTTATTCATTTCTCACTTAAAAAATTTAATTATAACAATTCACACATCCTATTGTATATATTTGTTGTACAATAATACATAATTAAATGTGGAAAAAAATTCAAGTTGTATTTTGATGAGGTGATAGTGAGAGTGCTGATGGCGGCCATTTTGAAATGCTGCTTCTTTTACTGCCTTCACATATTTTCCCAGTGTGTGTCACACACACCCTCTCTCTCTCTCACTCACACACACACACACACACACACAGGAACACACTCTGTACTTTCGTTTCGCCCGAAATAGAGGAAGGTAAAGAAGGGTAAAATGTCCAGCTACTCGCGGGTTATCCATCACGCCACCAGTATCCTATGCAGCCATAAGGGCTCCATGGACTTGTCTCAGCTCCACAGGAGGGTCTACGAGAGGTTCGAGATCAGCGACGAGCACTTCTGGTACATCCTGAAGAAATGTCCGCGCTTCGCCGTGGTCCGGAGCAGACTGAGCGCAGAGAAGGCCGAGCTGGATTACATTGTAGTGGCTAAAACATCTCTGCGTCTGTGCAAGAGTTACGCCAAGCAGAACTGCTTCGGTTGCCAGGACCTGCATCTGTGCAAATACTTCGTTTATGGAAACTGCCGCTATGGCAAAGGAAGGTAAGGAGTGTCTCCTGGTGCAGGGCAGGAACTCAAACCTCGGTGCAACCGAATTTCCACCACCAACACCACCTTTTTACCCTGCATACCACCCATAACCCTAAACATATTCACCGTCTACATCTTACACAAGCCAGCTGCAGGAGCTTGGACCTTCTTATATCAGTTACATTCACATCCACATCCTTTGTTTCCCCATGAATCAATTCTTACAATTTCAGATTGACTTGATTTCAACACTACCTGTTTTATTAAAGATTCTTCCGGTCTCACCATAATAAAAAGCACTATGGTGTCCCACAAGGCCCCGTGTTAGGCCCCTTGTTCTTGTTATCGGTTAACACTGGTGAACAGTAAGGAAATGTTAATATGTTACTGTACTTAAGTAGTGTAATTTACTCAAGTAGTTTTTTTTGGGGAGACATTTACTTTAACTTCACTATATTTCATAGTCAAATATCGTTTTTTTCTTCTTTTTTTTTACTCAACTACATTTTGTTAATATCAGTCTTTTTTTTTTATGAGGGGATAAAAACGTCACTGTGCGAACACACGATCGTGCGACGTCACCTCAGTAAAGAGAGCTGAACACAAATTAAGAGAAAAAGTGTTAAAAAAAAAAAGGTGTGTACGCAGCTCTATCACTCATCTCGTAAGTCATATTTGACTTTTACTCAAATACATGGTTTGTGTATTTTTTTCACCACTGCTGTGCAACACCCTTCAAATATACCCGTTTCGTATCTCCTCGGTATGAACCCGTTTATTTATCCGGACCAATTTCTGAAAAAAATAGCAATAGAAATGTGATATTCACACACATATCAAATACCTTTTATATTTATATCTATATTTATAGTCTTTGGCAGATGTCCTTAACACAGAGCGAATTACAATGATCTTATTTATACTGTACACCTGAGTAGTTGAGGGTTAAGGGTCTTGCTCAAGGGTTCAGCTTGGATCCTAAAGGTATCCAGTAGATACACAGATCAGACATAACATTGACATTATAACATTATGACATGTGGAGTGAATAATAGTGATGATCTCTTCATCATGGCACCTGTTAGTGGGTGGGATTTTTTTTTAGGCAATTTTATTAAGTGAACATTTTGTCCTCAAAGTTGACGTGCTGGAAGCAGGAAAAATGGGCAAGTGTAAGTATTTGAGTGAGTTTGACATATTGCGATGGCTAGATGACTGGGTCAGAGTCAAATGGCAAGATTTAGGAGTACAAACAGCATTAATAATGTCCATTCAGCATTTTTGAATGTGTATTTTTTTTCTATAATATATTTCTTAAATCAGGAATATTCTACCGATTTTAATGCACGGTGTGGAGGCAAGGAACCAGTCGGCACAACAGATATCTGATTTAAGTGGCATACTTTGTGTGTGTGTGTGTGTTTAGGAAGGAGTGCAAGTTCTCCCATAGCCTTCAATCTGAGCATAACTTTCCCCTTCTCCGTGAGTGCACTCTTCACGAGCTTCACGAGGAAGACCTCTTCCTCCTTCTGCTCCAGAATGACCCTTCACTGCTCCCTGAGGTGAAGGCACATATACACACCATGGAAACAAACCTGCATGTTCTCTCACACACACACACACACACACACACACACACACACACACAGTGGCCTCCTTATCCCTTTAACCAGTCACTACCTGTGCAACCAGATCTTCTTCTTCTTCACTGTTGTACTCATCACTGTTGCAGTCACATGGTCAAGACCGATCGAACCCGATTTGCTTTACAAGTTCCATATTTGTACCTAAAACTTAGAAACAAATGCTGTTAAAGTTCACCGTCATCCGACTCGCAAATCTCGCTTATTTGGTTGAGTGCAGACATTTGCACACCCTCAGGGCCGAATAAAGAAAACATTACCACAGTAATGCATGTTAGGTTTTACAGATTCTCGTTTATCACTGTGGTAGAACTGAGAGGAAGCGTTAAAAGAATGAATACATTTCACTTCAGAGGTTTACGTCTCTCTTTCCGAATGAAACAGAAAGATCGGCTATGTTGTTTGATCTCGTTTTGCCTTTCGTTTTGTACCTTTTAGGCCATTTCCATGTTTAATTCTTGATTCTGATTGGTTACCAGGTGTTTTTATAGCAGCTTTGACAAAAAAAACAAATTCAGGCACTTTAGATATATATATATATATATATATATATATATATATATATATATATATATATACACACACACACACTGTAATTTCCGGACTATAAAGCGCACCCATATATAAGCCGCACCCACTGAATTTTACAAATATTTTTATTTTTAACAAAAATAAGTCGCACCTGTCTACACTAATGTACTTTACACAGGCTTTAACGAAAGACACGTTACACACGGTGTAACGGGTGAAATATGTTGCGCTTCCTTTAGGAGCATAGCGGTATTTTGGGAATCGCCTGGCACAGCAATTTTCCGGTATTACTGCATGTGTGTTCAAGACCGAGGAATATGTCCTTATTATTTTCTGATGCTCATGTCTAGGTTTCTTTGACTAACCCGTAACACTGTTGCCAAGAAAAACAAAAAAAGCACGAGTTTTGGAAACCTGTCTGTGCTTATATGATTTCTCTTGCAACTGGAGTTAGCGGGCTCTCCCTTCACCCAGACTCAACGCGTTACAACGGCTTGTATCTAAACAGTAGCCTACCAAGAAAGTCATTGTTCACTGTCTTCCTCCTTCCTTTCACAACTATTTCTCTCAGGAGTTTATTTTTTGGCATCGTCGTGCGTTTAAAAAAAACCAAAACACGTTTTTTTCTTCCGAAGCTGTGCAGCTCAGAACAAGGGTGAGGTGCGTTTTTTCGTTTCTGTTCGGCAATTTCATTGGTCTAATGTTATGGGGTTCAGTTTTTTGGCTTGAAGTTTGTGAAACCGGGAAAAACCCAGGAAAAATTAATAAATTAGCCGCTTCGTTGTTTAAGCCGCGGGGTTCAAAACGTAGGAAAAAAGTAGCGGCTTATAGTCCGAAAAATACTGTACATGTATATATATGTTTGCTGTTTACGTATCCACATACAAACGATTGAGTGCAACACTGATGAACTAAAATAGAAAATAATACACTGTAGGTTGCATGTGATGGAATTAAACACACTTACAAGATGGGTCTCTTAACTATATTGGTTGCACTGGGCGGATATTGTACCTTGAGTTCTCATGAGGTGTAAAACTAAACTGCAAATACACTATATGGACAAAAGTATTGGGACCTTTGACTTTTCCAGCCATATGTGATTCTTTCACATTCTGGGGAACACAATTGTATGATGTCATTGGATGCAGTAGCATTAAATTTCCCTTCACTTGAAGTAGGAGACCCAAAGCTGTTCCAGCATGACCATGCCTCTGTGCACAAAACTCCACTAGAGATATAGTTCACGTTGGTTGGAGTGGATCTTAAGTGGCCTGCTATAGGAAAGTGTTCACAGCGCTTCAGTTTACCCACATTTTGTTATGTTACAGCCTTATTCCAAAATGGATCAAATTCATTGTTTTCCTCAAACTTCTACAAACATACCCCATAACAACAATGAGAAATAAGTTTGTTTGAAATCTCCTTGAATGTCTTAAAACTGAAAAGCGAATCAAATCACATGTACGTAAATATTTACAGTCTTTGCCATGACACTCAAAATGAAACTCCGGTGCATCCAGTTTCCACTGATCATCCTTGAGGTGTTTCTACAACTTGATTGGAGTCCACCTGTGGTAAATTCACTTGATTGGACATGATTTAAAAAGGCACACCTGTGTCTATATAATGTCCCACAATTAAAAGTGAGCACAAACCAAGCCATGAAGTCCAAGGAATTGTCTGTAGACTCCCGAGACAGGACTGTATTGAGGCACAGATCTGGGGAAGGGTACAGAAAAAGTTCTGCAGCATTGCAGGTCCCAATGGGACAGTGGCCTCCATCATCCGTAATTGAAAGAAGTTTGGAACCACCAGGACTCTTCCTAGAGCGTTCCGCCCGGCCAAACTGAGCGATTTGGAGAGAACGACCTTAGTCAGGAAGGGGATCAAGAACCCGATAGTCACTCTCCAAAGAGCTCCAGCATCTGTTGGAGAGAGGAGAACCCTTCAGAAGAACAACCATCTCCGCAGCACTCCACCAATCAGGCCTGTATGTTATTGTGGCCAGACGGAAGCCACACAGTAAAAAACACACGATAGCATGTCTGGGGTTTGCCAAAAGGCACCGGAAGGACTTTCAGACCATGAGAAACAAACTGCGCTCTGGACCTCAGACTGGGATACGACTCTAAGCAAATTGTAAAATTTTAAGGAAAATAATGAATTTAGTCCATTTTGGAATAAAGCTGTAACATAACAAAATGTGGAAAAAGTGATGTGCTGTAAATACTTTCCAGATGCGCAATACATCCACGAAGCACACTTCTGGTGGAAAAAAAAATCTGGTGGAACATCTTCCCAGAGGAGTAGAGTTTATTATAACAGCAAATATGTAATGGGATGTTGAAAAAGCACATACAAGTCTTATGGTCAGGTGTCCACAAACTGAAGTCCATCTTGTGTATATGCTGTGCATTTCTGTGTGTGTATATGACTCACCTTTTTTGGCAATTATTTTTACATTTCATTTCAAGATAAGCTATTTCTGCATTTCTAGGTACCGTCCCTGCTGTTCGAAACTCCTGTCTCAGTGCTCTCAAAATGAGAAGTGGTTTTCAGAAACGGATAAAAAAAAAAAACAAAAAACCCACAAAAGCCTTTTTTCAGCTTTTTGGTGTAAATTGTAACCTATTGCCAGTGTATACGTATAAAGATGGGGATAAGTATACAGAAGTTAACCTGCTGAATTAAAAAAAAAAAAAAAAAAAGGTTCCTGTTCCGGTTTCTGTTGCACCAAGTGACAGATTTGGGTGATTTTAAAATAGAAGTAAAAACAGACAAAAAAAAAAAAAAAAGAAAAGAAATAAAACAAACCCAAAAGAAGGAAGGTGTGTCCTCTCTTGGATGAAGAGTTGCAGAACGGATTTTGGTGGAGCTTCACCCTGTGTGTGGGAGATGACATACGACGTGTTTAAAAAAAAAAAGAAAAAGAAAAAAAAAAAAACCTGTAAGTAGAGGTTTGGAAAGAAATCTTAAAAATTTGTAAGCATTGTGGTGTAAATGGTACTTTATTTACTGTTCATGATGTTTGTGTGAATGTGCATGCATGCACCTCAGTACTTCATTTTTCCGGTGCTGTTCTTTTTTTTTTTGGGATTCGTCCCCTGACTTCGCTGTTACTGTACGTTGTCCGTGTGCAGGTCTGCTCCCACTACAATAAGGGCTCGGGGCTGTTTGGAGCCTGCACTTTTAAGGAAAACTGCACTAAAGTGCACATGTGCCAGCACTTTGTGCAGGACAACTGCATCTTCGGCGCCAAGTGCAAGCGTCTTCACTGTGTAGACGAGTACAGCCGCAGGATGCTGGAAGAGCGCGGCCTCGGCAATGACATCATCCAGGACTTGCCCTACCTCTACCAGAACGTTTACCGCCTGAGTGCCAGTGCTGCAGAAGCAGGTGTGTGTGTGTGTGTGTGTGTGTGTGTGTGTGTGTGTTTAAGGAGATCCGGAAGCCGAGCTTGCGGTTTTCATGCACAAAGTAGACAAACAGCATTAGTTATTCATGCAAATAGAAGGACCGGAGTAAAGTACAGCAAATTGACGACAACATTTCTCACTATTGGCGGATTTAGACTAGTGGTTCTAAAACTTTTTTCTGCCATTCCCCACTTTAGGGGGAGGTGGACTTTCAAGCCCCACCTGTTCATCCCTGCCCATCACCCCAAAATATGGTAATTAAATACTTTGTTTAAAAATGTAAAAATAAAACAAATGTCTACTTTAATGAAATATTAAGTTCTGAATCAATAGTTCAAAAGGAGAGAAAATCAAAGTGTAGTTGTGTTGGATAATTGTTGTTCTAATTCGCTTGCATTAATGACCTAATTGTCTCATTTTGCCTTTTATAGGCGCCTTCAACCTCATTTTGTACCTTTTAGGCCATTTATGTAATATTAATGCTTTCAAATTCTTGATTCTGATGGGTGCAACAATGATGAACTCAAATAGAAAACAGCACACTGTAGGTTGCATGTGCATTGAATGTGGGGGAATTAAATGCAATTCTAAGGTGGGACACGTGACTGTATTTGGTTGCACTGGGTGGATATTTGTAATTAGAATTTATTTAAATATCAAGTTCTAAATCAATAACATCAAGTTTAAAAATCGAGAAAATAAAAGTGCATTTGTGTTGGGTAACTGTTATTTTAATACATTCGCATAAATGACCTCATTCTTTGTGGATGCTTTGAGTGTATGAGCTTTATTTTTAATAGAGAAAATCATATTATGTCGTGGCAAACAGCAACAAAGGCAAAACACCAATCAAATACTGAAAATGAACAAGTTCAACAACAAAGACAAAACACCAATCAAATAAAATAGATAAATAAGTGTAGAATCCAGGATTGTGACGTCAAAGAATCATTATATCAGCAGAAAAAAAAAGTCAAAATTGCAACAAATGCACCTCTCTCTTATTTCATTTGTCAACAGTTACCTCATCTGCCACCATTATCTTCAAACTTTTTGGTACTTTTCATTTTAATGGCATTTTTTAATTTAATGAATGATTAATTAAGAGCAAAAGATGTAAAGATTAATTGCGACCCACCTGTCATGCCTTTATTCCCCACTAGAGGGGCGCCCACACTTTTAAAATCACTGGTTTAGGCTTTTAATGGAGATCACTAGAAAACGAAATACCGGTAGTCCCCGAGTTACGACTTAGGATTTTTCGATCTTACGATGACTATAGCAGTACGACAAAACTGTAAAAATGCTCCGGCGAACCGGCGCTCGTTCACCCGCCCACTGCCACATACATATATACTGTGGAGTTTAAACATTACTGTGCTGTTTTGCTAAATTATTAATAAACTACAATACAATACCCCATACTGATTACCATTCTTTAAGACTGCCACGTCTCGACTTATTTTTAATTTATGCCAGCCACATGTCTAAATATGGAATGATAGATATGTGGCTGTTTTTAAACTTTTTGATATTAACTGAGTACCTTGAAGCCCCGCCCCCTTCTCACCAGCTCACCCTAGTTATATTTGACGCTCTCTGCACTCTTTCTACCTGCTTAAAATAAGGGGGGTCCTCACTTTCCATCAAGGGGAAATGAAAACATATTAAGATCATTATCTTCATCTAGCGAACATTAAAACAAGTATTCACTTATCATGAGTCGACTAAACAATATGGGCAAAAGTATCGGGACAGCAGACTTTTCCACCCGTATGTGGTTCTCCTCCAAAATATTGGAGGCACACAATTGTCTAGGAAATCTCTGGATGCAGGAGAGTTTCATTCTCCCTTCACTCTTCAGTAAAGCCACAGATAAAAGCGAGCTCCATGAAGAGTGGAGTGGAATATCTTGAGTGGCCTCACCCCCGGCATTCTCACCTCACCTACATCAGTACCTGAGTTTACTAACACCCTTGTGGAGCACAAATCTCCACAAGCACACGACCAAAATCTAGTGGAACATCTTCCCAGAAGAGTGGAGGTCATTATAACTGCAAATGGGGTGGAATGCGATACTTTGTCCATAGAGTGTATATAAATATAGATGCACTGAAATTCTTTGACCAAAAAGAAATGAGATAAATCATTACTGTGTGTGCGTGTGTGTGTGCGTGTGCGTGTGCGTGTGCGTGTGCGTGTGTGTGTGTGTGTGTGTGTGCGTGTGCTAGAGAGGATTTCAGAGCCGATAAGCAGATCCCTAGAACTGGCAGAAGAGAAGAATGAAATTTGTCTCCACTTTATCAGAAGGAACTGCAGATTTCAAGGTTCATGTTTTAGATTTCAGATTTTCGGAACCTTCTTTGTTTACTTTCCCCCATTTTTTTATTTATTTTTTGTTGCTCTTTGGTTTTATGTTGTAAGTAAATTCTTGTTCGATCTGTGTTTTAGAGCAATGCAAACTGGTGCATTTTAATCTTCCGTATAAGTGGGAGGTGAACGAAGGGAACGGATGGAGGGATCTGCGAGGGATGGAGGAGATCGAGCGAGCCTTCTGTGACCCCAAGAACACATTTGGGTCAGTAAAGACACACAAACAAAACCAGATTCTGCTGCTTTTATCTTCATCGATGTTTATTTCACTGAATGTTTGATTGGTGACTCCAGCCCAGGCTCGAGGCCGGTGGATTTTCAGACCATGACTAGGGTCGGGCATCCGGTGCGACGTCTCTCGACTGTTTCGTCCGTCACCAAGCCTGCACATTACGTCCTGACCACACACTGGCTGTGGTACTACAAGGGAGACCATGATAACTGGATCGAGTACGGAAAGCCGGTGAGAGACGAGAGCAAGGTTAACAAAGCTGTAGTGTCCTGCTGTGTGCTCACGATTTTGTGTGTGTGTGTGTGTGTGTGTGACTTTACCAGGACGATAAGCACCGCGTGACGTCTGTAAAGTCCTGCGATCTGGAGGAAGTGTTTCTGACGGACAGCAACGCTGAAGTAACAGTTATTAAAGGCAACAGGCATTACTATGTCAGTTTCCAAGGTAACCATACATCAATTTTTTTTTTTATAGAAAATAGCAACAGTTTAACACTGCCTCCTTTTCATGATCCCGCCTACTTGTTTGTTTAATACTATATATATATATATATATATATATATATATATATATATATATATATATATATATATATATATATTCGCACACACAGTATCTCTCAAAAGTAAGTACATCTTTCACATTTCAGCAACCATTTACTCACTTTTGTTGGCATTTATTTAGACAAAAATGGCTGTATGTTGAGTTATTTATTTAAAAGTTCTTTATTTATAATGTGTAACGTACACGAGTGGTCGACCGATACGGGTTTTTCTTTGGCCAATGCCGATGCTGATATTTAGAAATCAGTGTAGCCGATATATGATGCCGATTTATTATTTTTTTTGCCTGATATGTTTGGCCGATTTGATTTTTCCCCTTCATGCTATAAAATCTAATTCTTAATGAATAAAATGCGATACAGACAATAGCTTAAATTAAACAGTTACAGTGGCCCCTGGAACCCCGCAGCCCCTATGGTACCTTTTTGAATTCATTATCATTAGTGTTTTGAAACATTTTATGAAATTTGTTCAATCTGATTGGCTAAGTAGTTTAGCGAGTGAGCACTCAGGTTAAAAAAAAAAGTTGGAACACACTTGTCGTCATTCTCGCTCTTGCAGACCGATTGGAAAAAGCTGCAGGAATCTATTAGTAACGATCGCGGCGAGTGGAAACTCCTTTATATATTCACATTTTCAGCTCTTACGGTTTCCCTGTTTGGATGCCGAACACAGACTACTGCCACCTGCTGGTATGATAGTTATGTTCTCTCATGCAAGCGCAGAACGTACGCGCACCGTTTGGTGTCTCAAATGCGCCTAAATCGCCTAATTAAAATTAATGAAAAAATAGCAAAAATCTGTCTGATAAATCGGTAGGTTCATTTCCTACACACTTGTTGGTCTACCACATTCATGTGAATCGAGATATAAGTTTGAATTCATTGTCTATAAAATTGTAATTTAACTGACCGTATCTACTCGCTGTCCAGATTTGCTAACTCAGCGAAAAACTCTGTGTTGCAGATATGTACCAGAGAAACCCCAAACACAACACCAAGAGGAAAGTACGTCGGCGGCCATGCTTCGTTTCCATCAGTGAGATGGAAAGCCAAATAGCATAGTGAAACACACACACACACACACACATTTATGTGAGTGTATATACTCATATTACCTTGTGATAGTCCATGATATATTCTTATACTCTGCGTACATTCTCAATGTTTTATATAACGACTCTAGTAAAGGTGGAATCGAGAGCCAGGAATCGAGAGCTGGGATGAAGTGGAACGCTGACCGCACCCGAGGCCTCCTCACCTGACATACAAATCTTTTGGTCAGGTGTGGTCAACTTTTGTCCGTATAGTGTATACATGCGAGGTTGATTTAGGATAGAAAATCGGGGGGTAAAAAAGCATGTTTTTTTTTTTTTTAGTTTATTTTTTTCTCCTCCACCATATCACAGTTGTATAACATTGTGATGCAGACTAAAATTTTGTTATTCTACTGTACTAGTTTCTGCTCTGATTTGTAAGGTGAAGTTTCTTTTGAACAATACTTCAATTCCTAGTCTGTAACCATCATCAGTAAAGGTTGTCCTGCCGTTGACCCCGTGTTATGAATTTGACGTTTATCCATTTTTTTATTTACTTTTTTTTTTTACACATTTAAGTCCAATTCAACATTTTTATTGCTTTATAATTGGGTTACTGTCACATTAGTTAGTGCAAGGTTAAGGATTGTAATGTTAGTCCATAACCACTAGGTGGTGTAAGTGTGCAGATGAAAGAATGTAGACCAGGATGCTAGAAGTAAACTTGCTGGACTGACATTTATTTGGTTATTTGATCCCAGCTCCACCAAACTGTCACTGTTGGGCCCCTGAGCAAGGCCCCTAAACAAGGCCTCATACAACTGCATAGTTAAATGAAATAAATGTAAGTCGCTTTGCATCATATTGTCTGCCAAATGCCATAGATGTAGATTTGTGGGTCTCGTAAATATTAAATAAGCGCCTATGGATACAGACTCATGACTTTATAATTCAGTTTGGTTTATTTTAACTGTGTAGTGTTTCACAAAACAACTCTGATCCTGAGATTTTGATTTTAACTAAGATTCCTCGTAATATCAAGAGAGAAAAATAAATAACGAAATGATCGTGGTGATGAAAGTCCTACTATTACTGCAAGTAAACATCATACATTTATACACATTTATTCAAGTTGCTGGAGATTTATTCTCCTTTCACCATTTCTTTTCACAAAATGTTGCAAAAGTTGTCAGCGATGTTCAGCACATTTCGAATAAATTTGGTTAGTTAAAATTAATAATCTTTATTATAAAATATTAATTTTATTAATAATAAAATGTATTTTATTTTTTTACGTTTCAGCTCTGACTAGGATAAAGCAGCTAATGGCTGAATGAATAAAAAAAATGAATAAAATAATAAATTATTGAATAAATTCATGTATAAATAAATGAATGAATGACCGAATGAATATAAAATAATGAATGAATAGCAGTTGTAGTGGAACCCTGGTTCTAGATTATCTGTTTTATCTGGTAAATAAACGAATAAATAAATGAATAGATAAATGAATAATGAAAAAGCAGTAGTAGTAGAACCCTGGTTCTAGGTTACCTGTCCTATGCGCGTGCTCCAGACCCTTGTAACCGGTTTTTGACTGACGCTCCTGCGGTCCAATCAGAGCAGCGCTTTATTCTCTGGGCTTTAATGAAGAGGGTGAGGGGGCGGGGCTAGGCAGCCAGTCGCTGGATTATGGGAGGACGGATGCGATGCTGCGCCGCTTTGCCTCGCTCGCGTGCTGAAATGGACCGAACCGGGTCGCGAGCGTCCTTCCTCATGGCTCTTGCGTTGGTGCGGAAGAGACTGAACTGAAGTGAAGCGTCGCCCACAAGCGGATGCGTCCCGGACCCGTGGGGCATAAACGAGGGAAGACAGCACCGAAAGGATCGGATATTCTGTAGGTTATACCGTTTTCGGAGAGCTTGGGAGGAAGCCGTGGAGGTGTGTGAACGAGTGTGTGATGTGAGGGGTGTGTGATGATGATGATGATGATGGTGGTGGTGGTGGTGGTGGTGGGAATGGTGCTGAGCCTGGCCCTCTGCTGCATCTCCAAATGACAGGTAAAAGAAATGCCATTGCTGGCTTGTTCTACATCTCATTCTCTTTTTGAACATTCTGATTTGTGTGTGTGTGTGTGTGTGTGTGTGTGTGGAGATGGAGGTTAATGTCTTGGAGAAAAAAAGCATCTTTGGTCCACAGTGTGTAATCTGTATGCGGGTCAGTACACCTCCTCTCCGCCTTTCTCTCCCTCTCTCTCTCTCACACACACACACACACACACACACTCACACTCACACTCACACTGGATGTTGTGCATCAGATCGAAATTCACATAGGTGTCTAACCTCTAGGCCTTGCACGCGCCATTTTTCATGCAAGGCTGCTCCTTATTTCTGTAATGATGCTGTTAGATGTCTCCTGAATGAACAAAGGTAACAGCTTCCACACCCCTTTTCCACACCTGAGCTAAGCCTGTAAACACCACATCTCAAATCACATCAGTGAAACGTCTGGGAATGAATCCGAAGTTCCGTTCGATCGAAAGCATCATTCTGGCATTGTCAGAATTTAACCTAATCCACTTGAGTATCAAGGATGATAGAGGAACCATGAGGAACCATAGAGGACAACTGAAATGTGCACCAACCACCTTTTACACAGATGTAGCCTTGTTCGGTACATACACACAGGTGACGAATGAGCGGAAAAAAACCTGAATTAAACAATTAGAACAGGATCAGTTCTCTGGAGTGAGGATATTTCCTCAGGGTTTTGAGGATGGTCTGAGACAAATCTCCAGCAGGTCTTCAGTTGGGCAGATATCTAGTGAATGCGATGGACATGGCATATGCTTTACATCACATTTATCCTCATCAGAGCAACCAGCGAACCCATGGGGTGTGGGTGGAGACATCTTGGAAGAGACCACGCCCATTGCTATTGGAGGGATTTATGGTCATTAAAGGATAAAGATGATCTTTGTCTGATCTGCTGGGCTTCCGTCTATGGGGTCACAAACAATGGCAGCAAGATAAATAAATAAACAAAGAGACAAACACTTTTTTTACTTATTCCAACTTGGTTTTAATTTAAAGTGGACATCTTTTAAAACTTGGACACTAGTAACCTTAGTACAAAAATGCGCCAATTCTGAGGATCCTCAGTACAATAACCAGCTCGGGCTCCTTTCGGTTTTCTCATGCTCGAGAAACATCACCGGTGGGATAAAGTGAAACTGTGCTATCATTCAGCATCGCCGTGCGAAAGTGGATCAGATTGGAAATATCCTGTCTTTTTTAAGCTGATATAAGTCTTCTGAATATGCTTCAAGTGTATGAATACATTATTCAAATTATTCAAACATGTAATGAATTTAAACACACATGCAAATCGGAAGTATTCTAGAGTTTGTAATGTTTTTTTGGAAAGCTTGCCTTAAATATTTACTGGCATCTGGGATTTGATGTGTGCATCTGGATTAAAAATATAGCACACACCTGTCTATGTGACCTGTAGGGATGTAGCTGAGCTTGAGAAACTGTCAGAGTGCTGGGATTTCTGACTCTGGGGGTTTTCCAGTGGATGAATAATGATATGACATGATACAGGATTCTACTATAGCTAGTTATGGGTGTCCTTAGTTGCCAAATGTTTTCAAATGTTTAAAGGTCTAGACTGCAGGCAGGCCAGATCAGCACCCAGACTTTTCAAAGTTGTGCTATTGTAATAGATGCAGTATCCAGTTAGTGTTGTCTTGCTCAAACATGCAAGGCCTTTCCTGAAAAAGATGTTGTCTGGATAGAAGCATTTGTTGCTCGAAAATCTTTATATACCATTCGGCATTGATGGAGACTTTCTAAATGTGCAAGCTGCCCATTCTACAGGCACTAATGCACTTTCATTCCATCAGAGAAGTCAGATAGTCCCTCTCCTCTTTAGTCTGGAGGACAGGATGTTCATGGTTTCCAAAAAGAAATAAAAATTTCGATTCGTCTGACCCTAAAACTGTTTTCCACTTTGCCTCAGTACATTTTAATGAGCTTTAGCCCAGAGAGGATGGCAGCGCTTTTGGATCATGTTCACGCATGCCTTCTTCTTCTTCGCATGATAGAGATGTAACCTGCATTTGTGAATGACATGGCAAACTGTGTTCACAAGACAATAATTTCTGGAGGTGTTAATGAGCCCATAAAGTGATTGTATTACAGGATCATGACTACTTTAAAAGCAGTGCCGCCTGAGTGCCCGAAAATCACAGGGAAATATTAATTGTGCACAGATTCTTTGAAACGTTTGATGATATTATGAGCCGTATCTGATGAGATATTAAAATTTTTAGCAATTTGATGTTGATAACCATTATTCTGAAATGGTTACACAATAGTCTCTGTGTAGACAGTCTTTCACAGATTGGTAAAGCTCTGCTCAGAGACTTCGCCTCTCCAAGATGTTTATACCCACACTGTTTTTTACCCAATTATCTTACATTTACATTTACATTTGCGGCATTTATCAGACGCCCTTATCCAGAGCGACGTACAAACGTGCTTTAAATCTCTAGTAATGAATAAATCTACACTGGTACGCAAGATTACAAACTTAATATAAATATAACTCGAATTCTACAAACTTGGAAAGTGCTAATGTAGGTATTTTAGGAAGAGGTAGGTTTTCAGTCGTCGCTTAAAGATAATCAGGGACTCTGCTGTACGGACATCTAGGAGAAGTTCATTCCACCACCTCGGTGCCAGAACAGAGAAGAGCCTTGAATTGTACTTACCTCTCATTCTGAGAGAAGGTGGTACCAATCGAGCAGTGCTGGAGGATCTCAGACAGCGTGGTGCAGTGCGAGATGTGATGAGGTCACTGAGGTAAGATGGTGCTGGTCCATTTTTGGCCTTGTAGGCAAGCATCAGTGTTTTGAATCTGATACGTGCAGCTACTGGAAGCCAGTGAAGGGAGTGCAGCAGTGGGGTGGTGTGGGAAAACTTGGGCTGATTGAACACAAGTCGTGCAGCTGCATTTTGGATCATTTGCAGTGGACGAATAGCGTTCAGGGGGAGACCTGCCAGCAGAGAGTTGCAGTAGTCAAGTCTTGAAATGACAAGAGAAACCCAAATCTTACTGTCTTGTAGTCAATAAACCTAATTAGTTGCAGAATGTTTCTCTAACTGTTTATTTTTTTTACTTTTGTCACTCCGTCTCAACCTTTTTGAGACGTGTTGCAGCCATCAAATTCAAAACTACCTTATTTTTCCCTATAATGGTACATTTCCCCAGTTTACACATTTTATATGTTTTCTGTGATCTATTGTTAATAAAATTTGGGTTTATTAGATTTGCAAATTCTGTTTTTATATACATTTTACACAGTATCCAAACTTTTTTTAATTGGGTGTATATATATATATATATATATATATATATATATATTTTTTTTTATTATTATTATTTTATTTTTATTTTTTTCTAAGCATTTTTTATCGGTTATGTCGACTTTTTTTATGTCGCCGAACCCTGATATCTCGAGCACAAGGGGGGAAAAATTTGCCATTTAACGTCAGTTATCTCGGTGCAGCCGCAGAAGAACTCGCGGAAGTGGAAAGAACTCGCTGTAAGGCTTGAAAAATCAAGCCTTACACCTGCTACAGGTGTTGTATTGTATACTGGTGAATCTCTGCTGTTAGTTAGTGCACATATGCCTTTTGTTGTTAAATGTTATGCGATGAACGGGGGGGCAAAAGTCGCGTTTGGCGGCGCGGAACGTGTGATGACCATCCAAAATCATAGAATGAACACGGGCAGGATCGGGGGGAATCCGCGGTGCGCTTTGGGAAGAAAAGAGCAGCCGTTGAGAGAGTGCCGGTGGGAAGGCACGTACCGGGATACACATGCGTGATAACAACGACCGCCGTGAACCAACATATACCAACAATAACGGACGGTGAGTGTGGAAGTTTAAATAGGAGCTGGTGATGATGATAAGCAGGCACCACATGTGTGCGATTGAGCGGAGCTTCAGAAAGCGACTGAAAGCACCTGACACGCTGAAGGGGGCCGAAGGGGGCGTGGCAGGTGGATTCCTGACAGATAAACATGTACTGTATGTATTTTTATAGCATGCCTTCATCAAACAAATCGCGGCAACGCTGTTGTGTAAAAAAAACCTTCAAAAACACGTGCATGCACATTCTCATTTATTAACGCACATCATGTACATAAAGAAATTTCAAGCACGTTAATAAATTGCCGCCATTTTGATTTTCGTTAATCTCGATCATCGGTTACCTCGATGCTTTTTGGCACCCCCCTAGGACATCGACATAACCGGGTTCCACTGTGTATATATATATATATTATATATTAAATATTATATATTAAAGAGAGAGAGGCCACGCTCAAAAGATCAAATCAGATCGACATTTGGAAGACACTAAACAGATACATAGTGGCACATAGTGATAGTGGCATTGCATTACACACCTTGCATGCAACCTTAGACTACAGACATTTTAAACTGCAATAATATATGTTCTGAAAAAATGGTCTGTATTTTTCATTTCTTTTTTTTCAGAGATGCCTGAAAGTGGAAGGCAGTCACATGGGAAGATGGACAACTTTCCAAGAGGAAACACATCAGGTTCATGCATCATGTCATAAAAGGCAGGCAGGATGGAGGGAGAGAGCGCGGGTTTGAGGGCGGGGCCTGCGAAGACTCGGCGTCTGATTGCCTGCTGCGTGCTTCTTCTCTTGGCATTGATGCTTGTCTCCATAGCGACTACAAGCACACCTGTGTCCGGTATGTCTCTTGATGACTTGACTATCTGGTGTTATGTGGCCGTGTTGTATGCAAACCAGCGGGCTACATTCCACAATGTATACTATAATACAACAAGGGTCTGAAATTCCAGGGATTTTCAAGACTGGAAACTTTTCCTGGGAATTAACTGGAATATGTGGTAATTAATGGAAATAAACTGGGAATTTACAACTTTGCATGTTAGCAGATAACAGGGAACTTAAATGTAGATAAAAAAGAATCTTGGAGGATATTCTTGTTTAAAGAAATTACAATATATTTAATGTAATTTCAGGTGCATTTCTACCCTTCACATTCATAAATCCCATGCACACTCACTGCACATGCCCTATGCATTCCTCCATAACATAACATAACATTTCTTGAATCCTTCACCCAAAATAATGTCAAAAAATGTCCATCTTGTTGAGTATTCATGTAAATTACATAAATACTACATACATTTATGTTTTAAATTTAAATATCATTATTTAAATCTGTATTAGTTTGTATGCATGTCAGCTTATGACCAGACAAATGTTTATATTTATGTTTAATATGATAGTGTATATAAATGTACCAAAATTTTAAATGATTTCCCATAAATTCCAGGTAAGTTTCCAACTTGGAATATTACTGAATATGAAGGTATTATGGAAAGTTTTCGGAAAGTTTGCAAAATGTTCTGCCCCTTTGCAACCCTGAGTACTACATAGATACTGTGTATCGAAGTCTTTTCCCACCTGTGGCCTGTAGCAATAGTGATAATAATCCAAATAAGGTATTCAGGTCTGGCCTGGTGTCTTCTAAAGTGTGTTAGACTATTTCCTGGAATTGCCCGAAATCTGTCTTTATGTACACTTTCGTCCCTGAAGTGTGAACTAGGTCAGTGTGTGTGTGTGTGTGTGTGTGCGCGCGTGTGTGCTTGTGTACTCTGTGTGAAATTCGTATACAGCAAAAATGTTGAATAAAGATACTTACTGAATGTGCTTCCTCCTGTCTGTGTGGAAAAACCCAGACTAGACTCTTAAAAAATGTGTGTATGTATAGGTGTGTGTGTGTGTGTGTGTGTGTGTGTGTGTGTGTGTGTGTGTGTGTGTGTGTACAGAATGGAAAAAAAGAGATGTCAGTATTGATGAAGTAATGAAGGGCAAGTCTGTGCCTGAGGTTTGATGTCTAGTCCTCCTACTCTGTTTATAAATAAGCATCACGAAGTGCTGGACTCTCTGACTGGGTTATTTTTGGGTAAGGAGAGCATGAGACTGCATGGAACACATACACACACACACACACACACACACACACACACACACACACACACACACACACACAGTTCTGATGGTGTTAGAGCAGCGTGCTAATAAAAGAGGTGGCTGAAACGATGATGGCTTTATACCTGTGACTGTGTGAGATGATGAAGGCTTAATAGCCTGTTTTGAAATGATCAGTAACATTTAAAGTCGATGAGTCTTGAAGATATTGTGAATGTTGCATGCAAAAATAGGAACTTTTGTATAGATATTTTTTTGTGAATTTTTGAAATGGGGGCTTTAAATCCCAGCCTTTCCTTATGTGAGGAGTTTGCATGTTCTTACTGTTCTTTAGGGGTTTTCTCTGGGTTTACCAGTTTTATCCTGTCCAGTCCAAAGACATGGTTGAAAGAGCAATTGGAATTTCCAAATTGTCTGTCATGTGTGAATGGGTGTGTGACTGTCTGCGATTGTGCCTTGGTTATTGCAATACAAATGATGCTTCTGTATGTTTTATTATATTAATTGCGTCTGACCAGCTTACGACTTCAAATCATAAAAAAGATAGTCCTAGATATCCTTCATTGTTAATCACAAGGGCTTCAAATAGCTTCATATGAATTTCATTTATACTGCAGCATTGTTAAATCCATAACTTGTAAGTCTAATACATTATATGTACGAAAGAATTGGGCACACAATTGTATAGGATGTCTTTGGATTCGTGAGCATGCCATTTTCCCTTCCCTTGAACTAGAAGACCCAAACCTGTTCCAGCATAACAATGCACCTGTGCACAAAACCAGCTCCAAGAGTTGAACTGGAAGATAATAAGTGGCCTGCTAAAGAGCTCTGACCTCAACCCTGTTGAACATGATGAATTGGAACACTGACTGCACCCCAGGCCTTCTCACCTCACCTACATCAGTACCTGACTTTCCTAACACCCTTGTAGCTGAATGAGTACAAATCTCCACTTGCACACTCCATAATCTAGTGGATCATCTTTCCAGAAGAGTGGTGGTCACTATAAAAGCAAATGGAAACTAAATGTGGAATAGGGCGTTTAAAAAGCACATAAGAACATTATAGTCGGGTGTCCATGAAATGTTGTCTGTATAGTGTGTGTGTGTATATATATGAGATTCAAGTTTATTGAACTGGTGGACACTGATGAAGGAGGCTCCATTGAAAGCGCATTGTAACAGAAGTGTGGTGGAGATGAAGAAAGTTTCTAATAGGGTGATGAACGTGAAGCTGGACGTTGAAGTAGTGATGATAAATGTCATCAGTGTCTATGCTCCACAAGTGGGTTTTGAGATGGAGGAGAAGGAAAAATTCTAGAGTGAGTTGGATGAAGTGGTAGAAGGTGTACCTAGGAATGAACGATTGGTGATTGAGGCAGATTTAAATGGGAATGTTGGTGATGGGAACAGAGGTGATGAGGAGGTGATGGGTAGGTATGGCCTCAAGGAGAGGAATGTGGAAGGGCAGATGGTGGTAGATTTTGCTTAAAGGATTAAAATGGCAGTGGTGAAATCTTATTTTAAGAAGGAGGAGGATCATAGGGTGATGTATACGAGTGGAGGAAGGTGCACACAGGTGGACTATGTTCTATGTAGGAGATGCAACCTGAAGGAGATTGGAGACTGTAAGGTGTCGGCAGGGGACAGTTTAGCTAGACAGCATGGTGCTCTGTAGGATGGCTTTGGAGGTGAAGAAGAAGAAGTGGAGGAGAGTGAGGACTGAAAGTAGAATTAGATGGTGGAAACTGAAGGAGAAAGACTGTAGTGTGAGAGAGGTTTTATATGAGGAGGTCAGTTGTGGCAGAGAAGTATGTGAGGGTGGTGCAGGACATGTATGGTGACAGTGTGACAGCAGTTAAGCAGTGTGCAGTAAGAACAACAGACTGGTTCAAGGTGAAGGTGGGACTGCATCAAGAATCGGCTCTGAGCCCTTTTCTGTTTTACAGATTGACGGACGAGGTAAGACAGGAGTCTCCATGGACTTTGATGTTTGCGGATGATATTGTGATTTGAGGTGAGAGTAGAGAGCAGGTTGAAAAGAGCTTGGAGAGGTGGAGGTACGTGCTGGAGAGAAGGAGAATGAAAGTCAGTAAAAGTAAGACAGAGTACATGTGTGTGAATGAGAGGGAGGGCAGTGGAGTGGTGCAGTTACAGGGAGAAAAGTGGAGAAGGTGGAGGAGTTCAGGTACCTGGGGTCAACAGTGCAAAGTAATGGAGAGTGTGTTAGAGAAGTGTAGAAAAGAGTGCAAGCAGGGTGGAGTGGGTGGAGAAGAGTGACAGGAGTGATTTGTAAAAGAAGAGTATCTGCAAGAGTAAAAGGGAAAGTTTATAGGACTGCAATCTTTTTTAACGTGCGGAACACAGTTAATATCTAAGTTCCCTCAGACATGTTGTTTAGCCTCCGCCTTGCAGTTTGAGCATATTTTTTATTATTATTAAACTTTAAAACATACACAAAAATGCTAGGGGTATAAAAAAAAAAAAGTGTCACTGTGGCTACTTACTCTGTACCGGAAATAAGATTTGTTTTGCGCATGCATGAAAACGCTAAAGAATCCATGGCGGTAGCGTTAGCCGCTAACCATGAAGTTCTGTTTTTTATGTCCGGCTTCAAGAATTTCATTTCAAAGGAGAAAATCCTGACAATTCTGCATATCGAGACAGTGGATAAATGAAGGATAAAAGTAATGAAGACATTTGTTAAAGTTTGCTGAAACAAAAGTAGAACAGTAAAGTAGATCACATCTTTAGAAAATGAAATAATAAATGTAACACACACACACACACACACTTATATACACTGTATATCTGTATATCTGTATTACACAAATAGAGTCTAACAAATGTAAACTATTCAAGTTTTCCATTTATTTAATTTTATTTAATCAATTTGTGCCAATTTAATTGATTACTCAATTTAATCAATATAATAAAAAAGTGTATTACATTATTTAGATTTATTCTATTTTATTATTATAAAATATTATTTTACATATTATTTAAGAATGCAGGCATTTTATGTTACACAAAATGTTAATAATGATAAACTGCGTTAACAAAAAAAGACAAGCAATTGTATGTTTTGCATTTCTTCCACTAACGGTACTGTAATTGAACTGAACTGTGACTTAAATACCGAGTTATATACTGAACTGTGGACTTTGTGTACCGTTACAACCCTTACTATATATATATATATATATATATATATATATATATATATATATATATATATATATATATATATATATATATATATATATATAGTATATTACAATTAATGTTAATAGCAGAAAAGCAGGATTTATTAACATTATCAAAATTATTTTCTTTTCATATTGTTTCCTCATATACACACACACACACACACACACACACACACACACACACACACACACACTCACTCACAGATCGTATTAATATCAGTTTATTTGGATATACTGGTCATCTGTGCTGTGATGTAGATGTCCAACCTGTGGTGCTAGCAGCCAATGATGCTTTTTGCTGGTGTGAATGAAATGGAGCAGTTGTATTACTAGCAAAATAGAAGCGTCTTTTTCACAGTCACTCTCTGTCTGTCTATCTCTTGTTCTCTTTCTCTCTTTCTTTCTCAATCCTCCTTTCTGATAGCAGCCATTAATCAGCTTTATCAAGGCAATTGGACTACAGGCAGCAAGGATGCCATTTATGTGGTGCTATTCTTAGAGCTCTTTCTGGAGGTTCTCTACACCTGTGTGTGTGTGTGTGTGTGTGTGTGTGTGTGTGTGTGTGTGTGTGTGTGTGTGTGTATAGAGAGAGAGAGAGAGAGAGAGAGAGAGAGAGAGAGAGAACTGAATTTGCCAGAGTGAGAAATCTGTGAGCTTGGTGTACTGTGTCTCTGGAATACTGATGAGGCAGTCGGCACGTGGTGCATTACTGC
>NC_060901.1:6233512-6241012 GCF_014805685.1 Silurus meridionalis | reverse complement strand
GATCATTTAGGCAGATCGGAGCCGAGCAATAAGTCAGAGCTTTAGCAGTGAGAACATAGGAATAGGTTTTCTATTGAAACTTTCAGACAGCATAGACCAAATCCAAGATTTTATTTGCTTATTGGATGTTGCTTCTGATTGAAAGTTGGGGTGCAAATTCTTTCTGGCACAACAGTCTGGCTTGGATATTCTATAAGGCTTTCTGACAATCCATAAAATGATAAGTTAGCGGCTGGCTGGGCGTCCCTTCTGTCTGAAGATGGAGTTGGAATGACACACTGGCCCACAAACCAATGCAGAGTGCTGCCAGCTTCCTACATGCTGCCTGTTCCATTTACGTAGCCATCCAGCCCATTGAGCCTCAGACTCAATTACCTCTCCACTTTCAAAGCTTCAATATCACACAGAGGAAAAACTGGATCATTAGCCCACTACTGTTACTGTACACCTGATATAATATTAGTCTATTCTAGATGTACAGTAACTCACACAGAAGTGCTCCTCTTCACTGTGCTTTATCCTTGAGGGCTGAAACAAATGGACAGTGAGGTTATGCAGAACATGCTGGTCTGTGTTTTAACATGCTTTTGAATGATCTATCAATTATTACTGACCTCAAATCATTTGATGAATGTTTTATTACAGTTTTATAGATAGGAGTTTGTTGACTTATTGACTTCCCATTTTTGGCATTGCAGTAGGTAGCGATGATTCAGCTTCAGGGTCTGCAGCTCAATCCTGAGTTTGATGGATACTTTCTGCTTTGAGTTTGACATGCTATATCCATGTCTGCATAGATTCTCCAGGTTTCCTCCTGCTCCCAAGTGGATTGGTGGCCCTAACTGGCCCAATAGATGTGAATAAATGCCTGGAGTGGTCATCTATTTTGCCTTTGCCTAATGTAATAAACTCCTAATCCACCCTGATTGTGACGAAGATGAATTAATGAATGACACAAAACCTTATTATATTTCATTTTTAGAAACAATTAACACTTGGTTACCTGATAATCTAATATGCTTCTTAATAGCTGCGTCCTTTCCATCATATGAGCTTTCGTAGATCTAAAACATAAGAGAATAAATGTATTTAAAAGAATAGAATCTTTTAACACATTGGCAATTTCATTTGCCATTAAGTCTGTTAAAATGATAGGATCTTAGAATGAAAGGTTGACTCTAGAACTTTTTGCCATACTTTTTGTGGTAAACCTTAAAGGTTTCTGGAAACCCGACAATGGGGGCTCCATTTTGGCAAAAATCTTTGGAAAACAAGAACCCATGTGGCTTACCAGAGGTGAAAAGTAACAAATTGAATTCACTTGCATTACTCCATTTGAGTTTTTTTTGTGTACTTCTACTTTTTAAAGTCGTTTTTTAAATCATATGATATAATAATAATAAAAAAAATCATGCCCTTGAAACTCCTGCACTGATTAATTTACTAATGGGTAGAGAACAATAAAAGAATGATGCAGACCCAGTTAAAAACGAAATGAAAAATATTTTTGCTGCGAAAGTGCATAACTCACATTAGACTCAAATTATGGACTGTAGTGAGTTTTATTTATTTTGTTATTGCACTTTAATTTGTAAAAGTGTTCCTTTAAACATTTTTAAAACTATAATAGAATACCCCACCCCACCCCTGCTGTTAAAAAAAAAAAAAAAGTCAGTAAAATTTACTTGACCGGTACATTTAAAAAAAATATTTCGCTAACATTACTATTACTTAAGAAAAATTTCATCGAAGTAACAATATTTTAACTTAAATAGAACATTTTATTACTCTTTTCACCTCTGTTGTTTACCTATATCTAAGAGTTTCGCTCTGAGATGTCATAGGTTCTATAAACTGGTAATCAACAAGAATACTATGGTTTGTTGAAACATTCGAGGTACAAGTAAGCTGTCCTAAGAAAGTTTTCCATTCAGAACTGTCCTATTTACAGAATTACTCTTTCATTACTCTTACTCTTTCCAGTGAGTATATTAGGAACCAGTCTGGATGGTGACTGTTCTCACATTTGGTTATATAACGTTGGATATATCGTTAAATTCTGATCTCTAGTCCTTTTATGTGTTGCTTTTTCTCCTTGATTCTCAGAGAAACTCCCGTCCGGGCTATCCAAACGGGACTTTGGATTCTTCCCGACACACGCAGGTTTACAACAAGCTCCGATCTCTTTATCGCAATACTCCGAAAACCCCAGACGCAAAGCTCATACCAAGCATTCTGCATACCCTGTTCGCCATGCCAATGCATCCCGCATCGCTCCAACTCCATCCCTAGGTGCTGATGGTGGCTCAGGTAACCTAGGTGATAGCGCACATGGCATTCACCTGCTGCTACGCCCACCAGACCTTCTCACACCAAGTCAGATGCCTCCTCTTCATGGTCACAGCCCACTTACACCAGCTCCTCCTACTTTGCTCACCCATGAAGACCTGGACTCTGCTCAGTCTACAGAGGTGGACTGGGGTTCTGGAGACTATCTGGAGACTTTAACCTTCATGGGATCTGATGGGGAGGACCTTTCTCTGGTCACCACCATTCCCACACATGGGTATGACTCATATGAGTCTGAGGAGGACAGCGCTGGGGTTCGTTACAATACCGACTTTCCATTACGCCCAGTTTTAACCCTCTCCTCTAGGCATCTCCTACCAAGTGCAACCCTCAGATATGGAACTAGCCTAAGGACTGCCCATCCCTCTGATCCCCGCTTGCCCTATGTCCCTGATACTGCCCAGGATGACCTGGATTTTGACTGGGCAGAACTGTACCCTATTGAGCCCACTGAAATGCTGCTTCCAGATATGAATAGTATGGAGTACTATAATGCACTACTGGCCAAAGAAAATGCTAGTGCTGCTCGCAACCAGACACACCTGAGCCCCCCTCATATCACTCCCACAGCAACCCTCACACAGCCTACAGTTTCCACACAAACACTTGCCCCTTCTCTAGGTATGGACCCAAGAACAGTAACGGATCAAGTAGATACACCTCACCCCATACCCGGAGTTACCCCGACCCCGCCACACAAATCTACTGTACTCCCTATTTCTCCTACAGATCATCAACATCCTGCTGAAATACCTCTTTACCCAGGGAAGGGGTCACCTCATCCAGCTTTTCCAGATTTTAAAGCAGGCAGTGACCAACATGTAGTTCTTACAGCTCCACCAGAGATCCCACAGGGTTCAGTCCTCCAGGCTGTAACAGTCAAAATCCCATCTGCTCACAAACCTCGGACACCTACCAGAGCCACGACTACCACTACAACAACAACTACATCTGCCGGGCCCACTAAACAAATACCTCCTGCTCCCAGAATCCCTCTTTCTAATGCACCTCGGCAGTATGTCTGCAACATCACAAAGCAAGATATGTACCTGGTCAGAGTGGGTGAGTGTTCATTGTTTTGTTTTTTTTTGCAAAAAGGTACATTTGTAATGTGCATAATGATGAAATATATAACAAATACGTTATTTACTATATACAATATATGAAAATACTGTATACACTGTCCAGGCATAACATTATGACCACTTGCCTAATGTTGTGTTGGTTCCCCTTTTGCTGCCAAAACAGTCCTGACCTGTCGAGCATAACCAGCATTACTGTTACCCAAACTTCTTTAGCATTTTAAGCCATGGTTGCTCGTATGTTGGATCAGACCACACAAGCGTTGGCCCTGTCACCAGTTCACCACTCTTCCTTCCTTGGTCCACTGATACACTGACCACTGCAGACCAGGAACATCCCACAAGAACTACAGTTTTGGAGATGTTCTGACCCATTCGTCTAGCCATCACAAATTGGCCCTTGTAAAACTCACTCAAATCCTTACATTTGACCATTTTTTCTGCTTCTAACACGTCAACATTGAGGACAAAATGATGACTTGCTGCCTAATATATCCCACCCACTAACAGATGCCATGATGGAGAGATAATCAGTGTTATTCTCTTCACCGCTCATAATGTTATAATGTCATAATATTATGCCTGGCCAGTGTATGTGATCATTTTTAGATTTGAATTAATTGCTTTATTTTGTAGGAAACCTCCATTCCATGAGATTTCATAAAAAAAAAAAAAAAAAAAGGAAACCAAATATTTCTATATTAAATGTAGCATAGTGAAATGTGATACTTTAAACCAGTCTTTTAACACAAACTTTTGTGAAACTGTTTGAAAACTGTGTGAAATTTTTCCTTGAAGCCTGTTAAAGCATCGTCTGTACAACTCCAGGGACACAAAGCTTCCTTGGGGTTCTAGAGCAAATTAGAGCAGTGGTCCCCAACCCCCGGGCCACGGACTGGCACCGGTCCGTGGGTAAATTGGTACCGGGCCGCACAGAAAGAATACATAACGTGCATATTTCCATTTTATTTATTATCTGATTCTGAACAATGTTTTATTTTGGAAAATGACCGGATTCTCTCCGCCACATCTGTCTATGACTCACTCTTGATGCATGTCATGATGCCTCGGTCACATGTCTTACCCCCATCCGCTACCTTCTTAAAAGGGCTGCTCCGGCTGCTAACACATAAAACATTACCGCTCAATTCAAACCCCCAAGCAAGCAAAATGAACAGAAAACAACATAGTGGATTCACGTTCATTATTATATTTAGAAAATACCAGTTTTTATGCTGGTCGTATCATTTTATTTTGTTGTATTTATCCGCCACACTTTAAAGGCCGGTGTGAAAATATTGTCCGACATTAATCAGGTCCGTGGCGCAAAAAAGGTTGGGGACCACTGGATTAGAGTACAGATTAAAGTGAGATTAAATGGGAGTTAAACATTATTTCTTATTAGAAAATCTGATTTTTACTACGTCATTGCATAGCTTTAGTGGTTGGGTTTGCATAGAAAAAATTGTGATATTCTGATATTCTAGGTGTAGACTTTTGATCCAAATAAAGTGAATCCTACAAATCCAACAAAAACCAGTGTAGACATTACTAATTTCATTATATTTGTAGCAGCTTGTATTGAACAGAACCTGTCGTAAAATAGCAAAATTGGTTAATAATTTACAGTAGTCTACAGAAACTCAAAAAACATCTGTATAGTCACCTGAAGTAATTGCAGGAATTTCAACTTCTTATTGACCTCGGATCCCTGAAACTGCAGGTATGCCAAGTGCGACCTCTGTGGCGTTCGCGAAAACTCATGTGAAGGAGATTTTGAGACGAGAGTTCAACCGGACCGTGGAACTGCAGGTGGGTCCCATTTACTTTCAATATTTTACTATGTGTTAATATTTACTTGTATGCATGTGCTAGGTGCATTTATTTAAGAAATGTATGTACAGTTAATCACCAAAGTGTGCACTAGGGCTCAGAACTCAAGTTCAGGCTTGAGATTTTCTGTATTGAATTGGACTCAAAATTATTGCCATTTTGTACTGCGAATTGTTTCAGTCTTGGGATCTGGTATGGGATCTGGTATTCAGAGGTGGAAAATAATGAATTACGTTTTCTTCTGTTAATGTAATTGAGTAGTTTTTTTTAGTTCTTATATTTTTAAAGTAGTTTTTAAAAATCTGTAATTTTACTTTTACTTAAGTCTGTTTTGTTTAAAGTATTGTATTTAATTACATTTTAAATCATATTCGCTACTTTAAAAAAAATACAATAAAAATATTGCAATTAGGGAAAAATCACGCTCAAGAAACTACTGCACTGATTAATAACAGGAGAATAAACACGCCAAACTGGCAAGAAAGAAGGAAATGGACAAGACAGACACCAGTGATGCAGATCAGAGCGCTCACTGTCTAAATTCTGAATCTTAATTTTTAATTTCTCTCATTATAATAAATGACATTATAACAGAAGATTTTTTTATTTTATTTATTTATTTATTTTTTGCTGCTGTGAAAGTGCATAACTCAAATTATGCACTGCTGTGTTTTTGTTTTGTTAGTGCACTAATTTGTAAAGGTGTTCCTTTAATTAAATACAACTAGTTTCCTTTATGCACTTCACTAAAATCGGCTGACGAAATAATGATGCTTCACAAAGTTCAACAAGTAATTTTTTGTTTAAGAAAACATTAGTTCATTGCCTGAATGAAGGCAACTAATTGAAGTCTTGGTTTTAAATTTTAAATTGGTTTTAAAACTTCAGTTTGACCTCAAAATTGACTTAAGTTGAAGTCTAGACTTGATCTTAGCTAGTCCTGTTTTTAGACAGTTAATAGACTTGGACAGTGTTGGGCTTTACTACAGCTCTAGTTTGCACTTTGGTTTCTAGATATTGGGACACAAAAGAGCTTAGAATCAGCTTCTGTATTTTTTCCCCTTAAGGGTGTTGTAAAAAAAAAAATTGAGCTTTGACACTTTTGTGTTTTGCAGGTTCTTAAAGCTCCGCCCAATTTTGTTTTCCGGGCCGTGTCTGGCCCACTCATATATACAGCAGTGTCGATCATCAACACTCTCCGCCAATCAGCACGCAGCACTTCATCTTCCACCATCCTCACTGTTACACCCATATATCCTGTACCTGATAACATCAATCAGGTCCACTCAGGTAAGTCGTGGATTTTTTCCAGGTTTATAAAACTCAGCATTATGTGCTTTAGCAGGTGCTCCCCAAGCAAGCGGTAATAGTGCCTCTTTGAACAGAGACACGCAGCGACAGCATGCAGTATGTAGGAGAAACGTCGGCCGAATGCCAGCTGCCATAAGGCTACACTGTAGGCATCTTATCAGCAAACTGTAAATCTGTAAAATAAAAAGCTTGAGGCGACGTGTACAGCAAAGCCGTGTATAGTCCAATTGAGGATTACTGACACTCCATAAAAATGATTCAGTATTATTGTATAAAATAAAAATGATTCTCTGCAAAACACAAAAACATCTCTCCTAACACCAGTGGTGGACGAAGAACACAAACAATGTACTTGAGATAATGTAGAGATACACAAGGTAAAATATCACCCCATTTAAACTTTCCCTTAAATAAAAGTACAAAAGTATTTGCCTTCAGATGTACTTAAGTATCCAAATTACTATGATTGATTGACCATGTATGTTTTTCTGCTTATAAATAGAAAAGGAACGACTGATTTTACAAAATGTAGTTAAATCTTCTTCTTTCGGGCTTCTCCCATTAGGGGGCGCCACAGCGGATCATCCGTCTCCATACCCCTCTGTCCTCTACATCTGCCTCTTTCACACCAATTACCTGCATGTTTTCCTTCACCACATCCATAAACCTCCTCCTTGGCCTTCCTCTTTTCCTCCTTTCTGGTGTCTCCATCCTCAGCATTCTCCTACCGATATACCCCATGTCCCTCTTATGAACACGTCCAAACCATCTCAATCTCACCTCCCTCACCTTGTCTCCAAAACGTCCTACATGCGCTGTCCCTCTAACAAACTCATTTCTAATCCTGTCCATCGTCGTCACGCCCAGCAAAAACCTCAACATCTTCAGCTCTGCTACCTCCAGCTCCACCTCCTGTCTTTTACTC